>NC_056625.2:44658317-44890817 GCF_002870075.4 Lactuca sativa
AGGTAAGGATCGGAGCCTCGCACAATCTCTGTCTGAGGGTCTCGAATGCTGTCTGCTGCTCCGGACCCCAACGAAATACCACTGATTTCTTGGTCAGTCGGGTGAGCGGCACTGCTATCTTGGAGAAATCCTGAATAAATCTCCGATAATACCCTGCCAGCCCTAGGAAGCTCCGAATCTCAGATGGAGACTTCGGGACCTCCCACTGCATCACGGCCTCAATCTTGGCCGGGTCAACCAAAATACCCTTCTGATTAACGAGATGCCCAAGAAACTGCACCTCGCGTAACCAGAACTCGCACTTGGAGAACTTAGCGAACAGTCTCTCCCTCCTCAAAGTCTCCAACACCTCCCGCAGGTGCTCCTCGTGCTGTTCCTGCGTCTTGGAATACACCAAGATGTCATCGATGAACACTATCACTGACCGATCCAGCATCGGTCTACACACGCGGTTCATGAGATCCATGAACGCGGTTGGGGCATTGGTGAGCCCAAATGGCATCACCACAAACTCATAATGACCATACCGGGTCCTGAAAGCAGTCTTCTGCACATCCTCATCTCTAACCCGCATCTGATGATATCCGGAGCGTAGATCGATCTTGGAGAACCAAGACGCTCCCTGAAGTTGATCAAACAAATCATCTATCCTCGGAAGTGGGTAACGGTTCTTCACCGTTACCTTGTTCAACTCCCGGTAGTCAATACACATCCGATGCGACCCGTCTTTCTTCCTCACAAATAAGATCGGCGCTCCCCAAGGCGAACTGCTCGGTCGGATGAAACCCTTGTCTAACAGCTCCTGAAGCTGTGTAGACAACTCCTGCATTTCAGGGGGAGCAAGTCGATATGGTGCCTTGGCTATCGGAGCCGCACCAGGAACCAGGTCGATCCTGAACTCAACCTGCCTCTCAGGAGGTATCCCCGGCAAATCCTCGGGAAACACATCCGGGTAATCTCGAACAATAGGAACATCATCGATCGTCGCCTTGCCCTTATCCCGGGCATCCAAGATGTAGGCTACGTAACCGGCGCAACCCTGCTGAACGTAGCGCCTCGCCCTAGCGGCGGAACAAAAGGTCGGTCCTCGCTGTGGCCTCTCGCCCTGAGTCACCAACTCTCCCCCACTGGGAGTGTGAACCCTCACTAACTGAAGCTCGCAATCAATCACCGCCCCATTGGGGCTTAGCCAATCCATACCCACAATAACCTTATTCCCTCGCAGAGGAATAGGTACCAAATCCACTGAAAACCGCTCATCAAATAACTGAAGAGAACACCCTCTGTGCACTCTGCCGACCCTCACGGTCCTATCATCCGCTATCTCGACCTCTAATGGACAATCCAGCTCCCCTGGAGCTCTACTGAACCTCTTGCTAAGCGCAAGAGATACGAATGATCGGGTAGCCCCCGAATCGAATAATACCAAAGCAGAAATGCCGTTCACAGAGAACGACCCTGAATAAAACATGCAACCATAAGCAACATTTAATCAATAATAATAAAGAGATAAAAGGGAAGATACATACCCGTCACCACATCAGGAGTCGCTCGCGCCTCCTCTGCTGTCATCTGAAACGCCCTACTCTTCGCCACTGGCGCATCAGCTCGGCCCTGCCGGCCGTCTGTAATCCTCAAGGTAGCAGGGGCAGGTGCAGCCACCTTCCCTGCTGAAGCTAAACTCGGACACTGGGACTTTTTATGTCCCCTCTGATTGCACTGAAAGCAAATCAGGTCTGACGCAGCAACGACAGTAGCAGGAGCCGTACAATCCCTACTCAAATGTCCAACCCGACCGCACTTGAAGCAGCCGGAACTCCCTGCCTTGCACGCTCCCTCGTGCATCTTCCCACACCTACCACATCGACCGTAGCTCGGCTGTCCCCTGGACCTATGATCCGAAACCCTGGGCTTTTTGCCCGAACCTCCCGAACCCGAAACCGCCTCCGGTTTCCTCTTCTTCTCCATCTCGAGATCAATCTCCCTCTCCCGAGCTCTAGCAATCATATCTTCCAGCGTTTTACAGCTGGACCGGCTCACAAACTGGCGGATATCGCTCCGCAACATCTCATGATAGCGGGCCTTCTTCATTTCCTCATCAGCTACATACTGAGGAACGAGAAGAGCCCTCTCCCTGAACTTGGCGGTGATCTCCGCCACTGTCTCTGTAGTCTGGGTGAGGTCCTGAAACTCCCTAGCTAGCTGCTGCACCTCAATGACCGGTGCAAACTCCGCCCTGAACCTGGTAGAGAAATCAGCCCAGGTCATAGCGTCCAATGGTGCATCATCCCCAATAGCATGCCCGACCTCCTCCCACCAATCTCGTGCCCTGTCCTTCAGAAGACAGGACGCCAATCTGACCTTGTCCCCCTCGGGACATCTGCTAGAACGGAAAGCGTTGGCCACATCTGCCAACCATCTGGTGCTCGCTATGGGGTCCCGCGCCCCATGATAGTCCGGGGCTCCACATGCCCTGAACTCCCTGAAGGTAAGGGTGCGCGACCCCATCGTGGCCGCCACCTCGGCACGGAAGGTGCCCAGTCTCTCATCCATCAACTCTAGAATCCCCTCCTTGATCGAACCGAAGATCACAGGAGTCTGCTCTATAATGATGCGCGTAATCTCCGAAGAAAGAAACTCTCGGGTCTGCTCGTCCATGCGCTCATCCCCTGAGCCTGAACCTGATCCCTCCCCGGCACCTCCGCTGCCGGCTGCTGGTCTCGAACGCAAAACCACCATTCTGAAACACATCACAATCACATCAGAAAACAGAAAATATCTTGAGGGATCATTGATACTACAACTAGCTTCCTGGTCTTGTCTCAGCCTCTCTTGATTCGAGTACGGATCCTCTGCGTCCAGTAGTACGGGCCCATACTACCTTCCACATCTATCCGTACTTTCTTCAAGAACTGCCCTGACTCCACCAAGTCACTTCTAATACTACTGATCTCTGCTACTTTCATCCTAGGCTTGCCCCAGGGAAACCTCAGACTTAACTCAACTAGTCCTCAGCTGCTGCAGGTCTCCTTATAATGCTAATTAACCATCACCTGAACACCATCACATGTGACGAAGATCAGATAATTCTTCAAGTAAAAGACCCGTCCCTATAACGGTTGGACTCAAACAAGAGCTGCGCTATAGGGTCAGTTCCAGCACTCTGGGATTATTCAACCCTGATCACATGTGGTGTATCGCGTTCACCTAATGGCTAACTTCCATCACTCAGAATTCCCACAAAGCACGAAGCAGGCAGCATTCGGATAAAGGAAACGTACTCAGGCAAAACTATTCTCAAAATGAGAAACTGACCTAGCATACAGTGCTAAGCTCATACTATCAGGCATAACCTAAACAGGCTATCCTACTGCTGTCTACTCAATACTAGCATGCAATACTCATAAAGCTGTAACACATAAAGCAGGCACATAAGGCATCCTCCTAGATCCTTAGTCCTATACTAGCATGCTATTCAACTGAAACTGAACAATAACTTGTATGGATAATTTGGGAGTACTTACTTGAGCTCGGCTGACCGCATGCACACACCTCTATCTTGTTGAAAATTCTTCCTTTCTAAGTGCTTTCAAAAATTCTTTTAGAAAACATTTTACTTTTAGAAATCTTTTTATTTCCCCTTAGTTTGAGTTCAGATACACCCGGAAGTGTATCCGAATCCCTCAAACCAGGGCTCTGATACCAACTTGAAACGACCCAAAAATACGACCCAAAAATTTTTGTTTTTAATATAATTAAAACTGCAATCAGAGCATCATATAATAAAACCATACGTGATGTATTCCAAAACATAATAAAATACTGTGCGGAAAAACTATATCATACTACATCAGATCAAACATCTAAATCAATCCCAGGCTAAAGCTGAGGCGGTGGTGTGTGCGATGCCGTCATCCAGAGCTCTTCCCTTTGCTTGCGGAAGTACCTGAAACCAAAACTGAAACTGTAAGCACGAAGCTTAGTGAGCTCCCCCAAATTACCACATACCATACAATAATAAAACAAGCACATACGGGGCCTTGCCCCCTCCATCGGACCGAAGTCCGAAGCTGACTGACCGGGACCTTATCCCCTACATCGGACCGAATTCCGAAGCTAACCGGGACCTTGTCCCCTACATCGAACCGAAGTCCGAAGCTGACATCGGACCGAAGTCCGAAGCTGACTGATCATAGCATAACGTATCACTAACATGAACACACATAATCTTGTCTGAGCCACGAAGGCATCAAACATGCTAACTACTGCATCGGATAACATCCGGATACTACTGCTAGCTAAACGGGCCGGCATGGTGGCCTTAGACCCGTTCCTACTGAAAGGGAACTCACCTCGTAACTGGCGGCTGAGTGTGTGTCTGAAAGCTACTGGCTGCTGCTCCCGAAACTCCTCGGCTACAAGTCCATGAACACACTCAATCAAATACTAAACACTGCACTTGGGGTAAATTGACTCTTTTACCCTTGGTCAAAGTCAACTTACTGATGGGGCTGACTCGCCGAGTTGGGCCACCCAACTCGCCGAGTCCTACTCTCACTTCTCAACTCTACATGCTGCTACTCGTCGAGTGTGGCATCGACTCGACGAGTACCCTCTTGATCCAAGAACTCAGATGATCTTCATCCGACTCGCCGAGTCAGATGAACAGACTCGACGAGTTGTTCTTAATCCCCAAGGAGATTGCCTTGGACTCGCCGAGTTGTATGAACAACTCGCCGAGTCCCTCCATTACTGAGTCCACTCATAACTCGCTGAGTCCACTCCCTAACCCACCTCGTCCACTCGACACTGAAGAAACTGGAGAATTCGGGACTCGCGACATGACTCGTCGAGTCGTTCTTCCGACTCGCCGAGTCGCCGCCATGCAACCTATTTTTACTCGATTTCTCTTGAATCCAACACATGCAAATGATAGATCTAGGTCCATTAAGCTGTCTTACCACGTAAAGTTTCCAACTTTACGTGCACAACCACATGAAAGAGGGAAATAAGACTAAAATATGCATAATAAGGGTAGATCCATGGCTTATAAGCAATGCAACCCCAAAAAGACAGTGGATCTGGACTCTTCAACACCCCAACACTCAGATCCAAAGGTATTTCGGCTTAATAACACAATCAAGCAAGCATAAAACTTGGAACAAGCATCAAATAGCCCTTAAAGGAGCTCTAATAGAAGTTTAAGCATAAAACCAGAAGAGAACTCCGAAAATACCTGAATAAGTTCACACTTGACCTTGGATCTTGGCACTAGAACTCGTTTCCTTGCTTCCTTCTTCTTCTCCTTCTTCACCCCTTCACAAATGGAACAAGATCACATATAAGCTCACAAGAGGAAGGTTTAGGGTTTCTCACAATGCTCTCAGGGGGAAAGTGACGAGATGGAGGCTATAATGGGGTTTAAATAGTGAGCAAAACCCGTGGAGTTAGGGTTTCACCCAGACGGATGGACTCGCCGAGTCCAGGATATGGACTCGCCGAGTCGCCGGCTCACGCGTGCTCTCAGCCGCGACCCCACTCGGCGAGTCAGGCTATGAACTCGCCGAGTTCCTCTTACAAAACTCACAACAATTACCAATAAATTAACATACCGGGAACGGGTCGTTACAAGACTTGAAAACAAGTGTTGACTAATTTGTCAAGTATGTTATTTTACTTTGTAAACCGTGGTTTCCACGGATTATAACCTAGTATATATATATATATATATATATATATATATATATATATATATATATATATATATATATATATATATATCGGGTAACCATCGGGGCCGGTTTCGGGTACAGGTATAGGTACCCGACAGGTAAAACCATTCACATTCCCATCCCCGCTTTTTATACCCATCACCGTCCCCATTCCCGGTCAACTCAGGTTAGGGTTTCGGGTACCCGTTGGGTACGGGTTTTTTTGCCATCTCTATATTTGACCATAAAATGCATAAAATATTTTCAGATCCATCATAATGATGAGGTTGACTGTTATGCAAGAAAATCTATTTAGATAAACATGTCAGCTCTTGGCTTGACCTACCTAACACATCATTTGACGCTCTCTAAGAAAATAATAATGAAACTTCCAGCTAAATAATTTTTTAAGCAAGTTTGCAGTTGTAGAAAATATTAGGACACATAAACGTTGAATGACCGAGCCTCACTATGTTCACCAAAAAAACAAACCACAAGGACTGAAGAACGCTATACTATAATGATATTCACATAATTTATAATTGTGGTAAACCATAAGGAGACCACTTAATATAATTTTACAAAATCGATGTTAGCAAGATAAATTATACTTAACAAAACATTTTCATTTTGGTGATTCTAATGTGGCCGTAAAAAGGTCTTTAAAGTTGTATTTTTGTTACCTGAAAAACTAGTTTTTAGATTATAAATTAGGTTATCAAAAAGTTATTTCAATTAGTTTATCAAAAACTAATGGTTGTGTTTGGCGAGTTTACTGAAATATAATTTTTTTAGTTTATTAATTAGGTCAATAAATTTAGAAAAATGACAAAAATAGTCATTTACACTAGTTACATTACAAAAATAGCCAAATAAAACCGAAGTTGCAAAAATAGCCCTCAATTTCGTAGATGGAATTGCCCCGTCTGCGAAATGACCATTCCATCTGCGAATGTACAAGCAGCTAAAGCACAACTGTGTTTTAGCTGCTTGTACATTCGCAAGTGGTTTTTTTTCTCTATGTATATTGAAAATGTAGGGTAAAATCGCAGATGGAATAGCCCCATCTGCGATTTACTCTCATTCCATCTACGAATTTGTGATTTTTTTTGTTTTTTTTTAGTTTGACTATGAAATCAATTAGTTTGACTACGAAATCATGTTGCTATATAAAAAGTTTTGTAGAAAATTATCAGTTTGGTTGTAATTTGTTAAGGAAGTTTCTCTAAAATTTGCTCTAAAAAATGATTGAATATTTGGTTTGTCTTGTAACTGGTGGGAGATGTCAAGTTAATGGAACTAATCTGGAATACGTATGTCCACAGGGGAGGTATTTCTGAATTTGCTTTGATATTTTCTGAGTATATTAGTTATACTGATTTTGTATCTTTGATAAGAAGCAAAATTGGTTTGTTAGACAAATATAGAATTAGTCTTCGTTTCCACCATCCTGAATTAAATTATTATATAGCTATAATTGAAGACATGGATGTTAGAATGTTGATAAACGTAATCAAATGTAGTGGAGGAAGGGCTGTGAAAGTGTTTGTGGTGGTTGATGAAGTTGAGGAGCTTAATGAGGGTGGTCAAACTGGAAACCAGCTTGTTGGTAATTTATGCAGTTATAAAGGGAGCAACAATCCGATAGGTACTTTCAATACTCCTAGTGTACCTCAGTTTCGTAGTGTTGCTGAAAATGTTAATGTTAGTTATTCACCTATTCACTATGTGGATCCTGAGAATTACAAGTCTGTTAGTGATGATGATGTTGGTACATATTTTAATGATGTGGGTGGTCGTTGTGATGATGTTGTCGAACAAGAAGTTAAAGTTATGAATAGGCGTGTGGTAGATAAAACTAAAAAGAAAAAAAATTAAGTCAAAAAAATGAAAAAAATCATGTTTACGGACATTATGTTGATGTTGGTGATGTACGTTTAGATATAACCGAGCTACAAATCAATTCCGATAGAGATGAGTTGGGTGATGAAGTTAAAGCTAAGTTTCCCGATAACCTTTTTCACGGTATGCCCCCTGTACCAGCATGCCCAGTTGATATTAATGAAGATATCCCAACACAGATGGTAGACATGAATCTTCAAACGATTCAATGTGAGAGTATATTTAAGAACAAAGAACTTTTAAAGCGGTGTATTGGTAAAAAATGTCTTCGAGAAGGTTTCCAGACGAGGACAAGTAGATCCACCAAATCAAGGTATGAAGCTGTGTGTGTTTCGAAAAATTGTTCTTGGTTACTAAGAGCAAAAGCAATTAAAAATTCTGATGGACTTTTCCAAGTGAATAAATTTGTTGATGTACACACATGTTCTTCAACATTTTTGCAACCTAATCATCGACAAGCAAACAAATATGTTTTGGGTGAATATGTTGCTGATGTTTTGGCTGAAGACTATAGTAGAGTTTATCAGGGAAAACATATTGTTAATGATATGAATGCTCAATTGTATATCAATATCTCATACCAACAGGCATGGCGTGCGAAGCAATATGCATTGTTGTCGTCAAGGGGTACGAAAGAGGATTATTTTACCAAACTTCCAGCGTATTGTCACAACTTGGCCAAACATAATCGGGATACTGTCACACATATCAAAACAGATGCTGATGATCGCTTTGAGTTTTTGTACGTCGCACTCGGTTGCTCGGTTAGTATTATAATAATATATTAATTTTTTAATATTTATTTTGGTGTATTTGAATAGATATACAATGTATTGTAGGTACGCGCTTTTGTCAATTTTTGTAAACCGACCCTAGTAGTAGATGGAGCTCACCTAAAGGGCGAGTTTAAAGGTACCATGTTACTTGCAGTTACTAAGGACGGACAAAACCAAATATTACCGGTTGCATATGGTATATGTAAAAATGAGTATACCGATTCTTGGACATGTTTTTTTTCAAAAACTACGTGATTGCATAGGAAATATGCAGGAGCTTACAATTATATCTGATAGGTCTCCATCTATAGCAACATCCTTTGCCAACATTTTTTCTCACGCTCATTGTAACATTTTTTCTCACGCTCATTGTAACACCGTAAATTTTCAAACAAATTTTTCATTTCAAAGTAAGTTATTTTCATTCAAAACAAAGCATAAACATTTCAAGTGTCATGTCAAAAATACAAGTCATCTAAATCCCAAGATCACAAAACATCCTTCAGTGTGTACAGATCACGCCGGCGCCTTCCCACGGTCCTCGCTAGTACCTGAAACACATACATAACAACTGTAAGCATAAATGCTTAGTGAGTTCCCCAATATACAACTTACGCACATACGCCTTTCCAGGCCCTGACCTTCTGGTCCATGTGTCTCAGGGGACTTCCGTCCCTGCTGGGTAAACCTTCCGGTCCTACCCACGCCGACCTTCCGGTCCACAACACAACGCCTTCCGGCCCATAACATAATGCCTTCCGGCCCATAACATAATGCCTTCCGGCCCATATCAAATATATCATACATAGCACATAAAACACACATATCACATATCATATCTGACCTTCCGGTCACACAGTCAAACCCTTCCGGGTACAGTATAGTGAGAAGACTCACCTCGTGAATATCGAAAGCTAGCAAATCCCGAAATCACTCGTGCTCGATCCGCCAAGCTACAATCTCCCTATAACATCATATATCTCTTATTAACACTTTTCTCTTCTAAGTTTGACTATCCCTAAGAAGTCAGACATAGGTCAACTCTGGTCAACGGTCAACGGTCAACTTGACCGGACTCGGCGAGTGCTAGGGCGACTCGGTGAGTCTAGACGTCCTCACCAATTCTCTAAGATTCCCTTTCTACTCGTCGAGTATCCTCCTTGACTCGACGAGTTTCTCCTGGAAGAATCGCGGGGCCACCCCGACTCAACTCGCCGAGTCTGAAGAACAACTCGACGAGTCCCAGTTAATCTTCAAGCTACTCGCCGAGTCTGTTCATCGGACTCGGCGAGTCCATGCCATGCAACCGCTCAAACTGCTTTCTAAGGTCAGAACTGCTCCGACCATTCATAGGTCTGGCCTTCCTAGACTGATTCATCACGTAAGGTCCTCATTTCGGTGCTCATAATACTCCCCATGACTCATAATTTACATTTTGACCTAAGGCATAAGGATTCCAATCCAAAACCTCCATTGATTCCCGAAATGCTCAGGCATGGGACATTCTGGACTTCCAAAGATCTCAATACAGGGTTCCAATCGTTTGGGGGACTAAAGTAACACTCAATCTAGTCACAAAAGGGTTCAATAAACCCTAAATCCATATACACATCAACATAGAAGAATGTATCTCGAAATATTACCTGAATAACGTGCTCTCTGTGTCCCCAATCCACAGAACGTGGCTCCTCCTGTTGTTCCCTTAACCAAGCCTCTTCTTCCTTGCAAAACAACACTTCCAAAATCAACAATGGTCTTCAACCTTGCTCCAGACGCTCACAATCGAATTAGGGTTTCTCTCAGAGGACTAGGGTGAACAATGACGGCCATAAAGTCCCTCATATACGTCCCAAACCTGAACGGTTAGGGTTTTCGCTAAACAGCGCAGACTCGCCGAGTCCATATCCGGACTCGTCGAGTCCAGTCGCGAACCCGCGACCAGATCCGCGATCCTACTCGGCGAGTCTGGGCTCCAACTCGCCGAGTCCCCTCTTAAAACACCCAAAATCATAAATATAACAATACCTGGAATTCCGGGTTGTTACAACTCTCCCCCACTAGGACTAGACTTCGCCCTCGAAGTCTCACTCTGAAAATAGCTCCGGATGCTGCTCCTGCATCTCACGCTCCGGCTCCCAAGTCATTTCCGATCCCTTCCGGTGTTGCCACTGAACCAACACCAGAGGCACCTCCTTGTTCCTCAGAACCTTGATCTTCCGATCCTTGATGGCCACTGGTCTCTCGGCATAATTCAGGCTCGCATCCACCGGAATATCCTCTAATGGAACCACTGCCGACTCATCGGCTATACACTTCCTCAATTGCGACACATGAAAAGTGTCGTGGATCTGCCCCAACTCTGCTGGCAACTCCAAACGATAGGCTACCCGGCCTATCCTTGCAATCACACGAAATGGCCCAATATACCGGGGTCCCAGCTTGCTCCTCTTCCTGAATCGAATCACTCCTTTCCAAGGAGAGACCTTCAGGAGAACGAAGTCGCCGACTTGAAACTCAAGCTCGGATCGGCGTCTGTCTGCATAACTCTTCTGTCGGCTCTGGGCGGTCAGTAACCTCTGTCTAACCTGCTGAATCTGCTCTGTAGTCTGAAGCACGATCTCGGTACTGCCCATCACTCTCTGTCCCACCTCTCCCCAGCAAATGGGGGTCCGACACCTCCTACCATACAACAGCTCAAAGGGTGGCATACCAATGCTCGAATGATGGCTGTTGTTGTAGGAAAACTCTGCCAAGGGTAAATACGCATCCCAGCTACCCCCGAAATCTAACACACACGCTCGAAGCATGTCCTCCAGCGTCTGAATCGTTCGCTCGCTCTGACCGTCTGTCTGGGGATGGTATGCGGTACTAAAATGCAATTTAGTACCCAGCTCCTCATGGAATTTCTTCCAGAATCTGGAAGTGAAACGCACAGCACGGTCTGAAACAATTGAGATCGGCACCCCATGCCGAGATACCACTTCTCTCACATATATCTCCGCCAACTTCTCTGCTGAAGAACTCTCATTGATGGCAAGGAAGTGTTCACTCTTCGTCAACCTATCCACAATCACCCAAATTGCATCGACTCCTCTGACAGTCCTCGGCAATTTGGTGATGAAATCCATAGTGATCTGTTCCCACTTCCACTCGGGAACCTCCAATGGCTGCAACTTGCCATGCGGTCTCTGGTGCTCGGCCTTAACTCTACGGCAGGTCAAGCACCTCTCAACGAACCATGTGACGTCCCTCTTCATACAGGGCCACCAATACTCTT
Organism: Lactuca sativa; assembly: GCF_002870075.4. Lineage (NCBI taxonomy): Eukaryota > Viridiplantae > Streptophyta > Magnoliopsida > Asterales > Asteraceae > Lactuca > Lactuca sativa. The sequence continues at coordinate 44,669,984 of NC_056625.2, forward strand.
TCCTCAAATCCAAATACATCTTCGTAGCCCCGGGATGGATCGAGAATTTCGATCGATGAGCCTCTTCCATCAACGTAATACGCGTACCACCCACGGACGGTACCCAAATCCGACCCTGAAACGTCATAAGTCCTCGACCATCCGTAACGAACTCTGAAACCAAACCAACGACCCGCTCTCTCTTCTGCATCTCTGGTCGCACAGCCTCGGCCTGTGCCCCACGAATAGCATCCAATACTGGAGCTATCACAGTCAATCTCAAACATACATCTCGCAGTGGAGTGCTCTCCGCCCTGCGGCTCAATGCATCGGCTACCACATTAGCCTTGCCTGGGTGGTACAGGATCTCACAATCATAATCCTTGACCACATCCAACCACCTCCTCTGACGCATATTTAGGTTGGGCTGATCCATCAAATACTTCAAGCTCTTATGGTCCGTGTATATCGTACATCGAACCCCATACAAGTAGTGACGCCAAATCTTGAGAGCGAACACTACTGCCCCCAACTCTAAATCATGTGTGGGATATATCGCCTCATGAGGCTTCAGCTGCCTCGACGCATAAGCTATCACATGACCCCTCTGCATCAACACTGCACCCAGCCCCGAAATCGATGCATCGCAATATACTACAAAATCTTCCATCCCTTCCGGGAGAGCTAATACCGGGGCTTCGCACAACCTTTGGCGAAGTGTCTCAAAGGAGGTCTGCTGCTCGGGTCCCCAAGAGAATGCAACACCCTTCCGGGTCAATCTGGTGAGCGGCGCTGCGATCTTGGAGAAATCCTTAATAAATCTCCGATAATACCCTGCCAACCCAAGGAAGCTCCTGATCTCAGAAGGTGACTTCGGCACCTCCCAACTCATCACCGCCTCAACCTTGGCCGGATCGACCAATATCCCTTCCTGATTAACAACATGTCCTAGGAATTGGACCTCCCGCAACCAGAAGTCACATTTGGAGAACTTTGCATAAAGCTTCTCCGATCTCAATACCTCAAGGACCTCCCTCAAATGCTCCTCATGCTGCTCTCTAGATCTCGAATACACTAGAATATCATCGATAAATACAATCACTGACCGATCCAACATCGGCCTGCATACTCTGTTCATGAGATCCATGAACACAGCCGGGGCATTGGTGAGCCCGAAAGGCATCACCACAAACTCATAATGCCCATATCGCGTCCTAAACGCTGTCTTCTGGACGTCCTCATCCCGCACTCTCACCTGATGGTACCCTGACCTCAGATCGATCTTGGAAAACCAAGATGTTCCCTGCAACTGATCGAATAAATCATCGATCCTCGGTAACGGGTAACGGTTCTTGACCGTCAACTTGTTCAACTCCCAGTAATCAATGCACATCCGGTGTGAACCATCCTTCTTCTTGACGAAAAGAATAGGTGCTCCCCACGGCGAGCTGCTCGGCCGAATGAATCCCTTCCCCAGCAACTCCTGAAGCTGCGAGGACAACTCTTGCATCTCTGGAGGTGCAAGACGATAAGGCACCTTAGCAATAGGCGCGGCCCCCGGAACCAGATCGATACCAAACTCTACTTGCCTCACAGGAGGTACTCCCGGCAGCTCCTCGGGGAAAACATCTGGAAACTCACGCACCACTGGGACCTCCTCAACTGATCTCGGTCTCTCGGAAACCTCCCGCGTATCCATCACATACGCCACAAAACCCTTACAACCCTGCTGTAGACACTGCCTCGCCCTAGCAGCCGAACAAAAAGCTGATCCCGAACGGGTACCCTCGCCGTACACCGAAAGAACTCCCCCACTAGGGTCTCGTATAGTCACCAGCTGACGCTCACAGTCGATGACAACGCCGAATCGGCTCAACCAGTCCATGCCCACAATGACACAGACATCACCCATCGCAATAGGAATCAGGTCAATCGGAAACTCGACCCCGAAAATCTCTAACACACATCCCCGGAGAACCTCCGTGGCACAAATCACTCTCTCGTCAGCTATAGAAACTCTCAGAGGCCGACTCAACGGCTCACGACTAACGCTGATATGCTGACTAAAAGCCAAGGATACAAAGGACCGACTCGCACCCGAGTCAAATAACACTAAAGCAGGCACAGAGTTCACAAGGAAGGTACCTACGCATATCCTAACATAAGCATAACATCTCGACATCAAAATAAATACATGAAATAAAGCATACCTGCCACAACATCGGGCGCAGCGCGGACCTCCTCCGCAGTCAGCTGAAAAGCTCTCCCACGAGCCCTCGGGGCCTCGGTCTTCACCGGTCGAGTCGCAGTAGCTCTGGCAGTAGGTGCAGATCCCTGAAGAAGCTGGGGGCACTCGGCCTTCCGATGGCCTGTCTGGTTGCAATGAAAGCAAACCGTAAACCCCTTGGGGCACTCCCTAGCAATGTGCCCCTCCTTGCCACACTTGTAGCAAGCACCAGATCGACAAGCCCCATCATGACCCTTGCCGCACTTTCCGCAAGTGCGGCCCTTCGGACCTCCCGTCCTCGAATCGGCGGACTTAGTCCGCTTGGCTGCCGGCTGAGACTGAGCCGGCCGTCGGTCCACCCGCTGAGACTCGGCCTCCTCCCTGGCCTGGGTCTCCAACTCAATCTCGCGCTTCCTGGCATTCGCCTGAAGCTCAGCAAAGGTATGATAGGTGGAGTTTGACACAAACTCCCGGATATCCCTCCTCAAAACTCCCAAGTACCGGCTCATCCGAGCCTGCTCTGTGGACACCAGCTCGGGGCAGAACATCGCCCTCTCATGAAACTTCCGCGTGATCACCGCAACCGAATCAGTACCCTGCTTGAGGGTCAAGAACTCCTGAACCAATCGTTCCCTCTCCACCGGGGGAACGTACTCGTCTCTGAACATGGAGGTAAACCCCTCCCATGTCACCGCTGAGATCTCTGCCAATGTGAAGTTCGCCGTCACGAACTTCCACCAATCCTTCGCTCCCAAACGGATCTGGTTCAAAGCGAACCGTACCCTCCGATGCTCCGGACATGAACAAGTGTAGAAGCACCCCTCAATATCAGCGATCCACCTCATCGCAGCAATCGGATCCTGCGTCCCATCAAACTCAGGTGGCTTCGTGTTGCTGAACTCCCGAAACAGCAACGAGTCACCCCCCCTGTGGCCTGGCAGCGGCCACCGCTGCGGTAGCTGCAGCGGCTGCAGCCTCAGTCAATGCGGCGTACCGCTCCTCAAAAGTCTCCATCAAGGTGGTCTTAATAGACCCAAACATCTCCGGAATCTCAGCCCGGATCGCTGCAGCCACCTCCTCATGAATCATCTGACGAATCTCCTCGTCACTCACACCGCTCGTACTCGCTCCGTGGCGTGGTCTAACCATGATGTCTCTGAAATACAACATAAAACTATTAGAGACTCCATCGAGTATAACATTGCACTCGATAACGCAACCCTACTCAGTCTCCGATATCCAGAGATTCTTACTTGGGTCTCCCGCTAACCCGGTGTCTTCGGTAGTACGGGCCCAATACTACCGACCACACCGCATCAGCATTCATCCCAAGTCTTCCTCCCCAAACCCCGGATAGTGAGCACTCTACTTTTGTTATGCACTATCTACCCGCACACTATCAAAGCATCTCATATCAGCAACCTCCCTAGACTAAGGCATCACAAATCAGGCCACTCTAGTCCTATCACGAATACCTAGTCTTCTAGCATGCATAACAATTCATATCATAACTTATCTCATAACATAACATTGTAAGGTATTTTGGGGATCTTTACCGTTCGGGCGCTGACTGATCGTACACACTGCTTTTTTTTTGTTTACCACAAAATCATTTATAAAAGTTTATGCCTTTATTTTTAAAAGTGTTCCTCAAATCCTCGGTTTGAGTTCAGTTACGCCCAAAGGTGCACCCGAATCCCTCAAACCAAGGCTCTGATACCAATTTGTAACACCGTAAATTTTCAAACAAATTTTTCATTTCAAAGTAAGTTATTTTCATTCAAAACAAAGCGTAAACATTTCAAGTGTCATGTCAAAAATACAAGTCATCTAAATCCCAAGATCACAAAACATCCTTCTGTGTGTACAGATCACGCCGGCGCCTTCCCACGGTCCTCGCTAGTACGCGAAACACATACATAACAACTGTAAGCATAAATGCTTAGTGAGTTCCCCAATATACAACTTACGCACATACGCCTTTCCAGGCCCTGACCTTCCGGTCCATGTGTCTCAGGGGACTTCCGTCCCTGCTGGGTAAACCTTCTGGTCCTACCCACGCCGACCTTCCGGTCCACAACACAACGCCTTCCGGCCCATAACATATTCGCCTTCCGGCCCATAACATAATGCCTTCCGGCCCATATCAAATATATCATACATAGCACATAAAACACACATATCACATATCATATCTGACCTTCCGGTCACACAGTCAAACCCTTCCGGGTACAGTATAGTGAGAAGACTCACATCGTGAATATCGAAAGCTAGCAAATCCCGAAATCACTTGTGCTCGATCCGCCAAGCTACAATCTCCCTATAACATCATATATCTCTTATTAACACTTTTCTCTTCTAAGTTTGACTATCCCTAAGAAGTCAGACATAGGTCAACTCTGGTCAACGATCAACGGTCAACTTGACCAGACTCGGCGAGTGCTAGGGCGACTCGGCGAGTCTAGACGTCCTCACCAATTCTCTAAGATTCCCTTTCTACTCGTCGAGTATCCTCCTTGACTCGACGAGTTTCTCCTGGAAGAATCGCGGGGCCACCCCGACTCAACTCGCCGAGTCTGAAGAACAACTCGACGAGTCCCAGTTAATCTTCAAGCTACTCGCCGAGTCTGTTCATCGGACTCGGCGAGTCCATGCCATGCAACCGCTCAAACTGCTTTCTAAGGTCAGAACTGCTCCGACCATTCATAGGTCTGGCCTTCCTAGACTGATTCATCACGTAAGGTCCTCATTTCGGTGCTCATAATACACCCCATGACTCATAATTTACATTTTGACCTAAGGCATAAGGATTCCAATCCAAAACCTCCATTGATTCCCGAAATGCTCAGGCATGGGACATTCTGGACTTCCAAAGATCTCAATACAGGGTTCCAATCGTTTGGGGGACTAAAGTAACACTCAATCTAGTCACAAAAGGGTTCAATAAACCCTAAATCCATATACACATCAACATAGAAGAATGTATCTCGAAATATTACCTGAATAACGTGCTCTCTATGTCCCCAATCCACAGAACGTGGCTCCTCCTGTTGTTCCCTTAACCAAGCCTCTTCTTCCTTGCAAAACAACACTTCCAAAATCAACAATGGTCTTCAACCTTGCTCCAGACGCTCACAATCGAATTAGGGTTTCTCTCAGAGGACTAGGGTGAACAATGACGGCCATAAAGTCCCTCATATACGTCCCAAACCTGAACGGTTAGGGTTTTCGCTAAACAGCGCAGACTCGCCAAGTCCATATCCGGACTCGTCGAGTCCAGTCGCGAACCCGCGACCAGATCCGCGATCCTACTCGGCGAGTCTGGGCTCCAACTCGCCGAGTCCCCTCTTAAAACACCCAAAATCATAAATATAACAATACCTGGAATTCCGGGTTGTTACAACTCTCCCCCACTAGGACTAGACTTCGCCCTCGAAGTCTCACTCTGAAAATAGCTCCGGATGCTGCTCCCGCATCTCACGCTCCGGCTCCCAAGTCATTTCTGATCCCTTCCGGTGTTGCCACTGAACCAACACCAGAGGCACCTCCTTGTTCCTCAGAACCTTGATCTTCCGATCCCTGATGGCCACTGGTCTCTCGGCATAATTCAGGCTCGCATCCACCTGAATATCCTCTAATGGAACCACTGCCGACTCATCGGCTATACACTTCCTCAATTGCGACACATGAAAAGTGTCGTGGATCTGCCCCAACTCTGCTGGCAACTCCAAACGATAGGCTACCCGGCCTATCCTTGCAATCACACGAAATGGCCCAATATACCGGGGTCCCAGCTTGCCCCTCTTCCTGAATCGAATCACTCCTTTCCAAGGAGAGACCTTCAGGAGAACGAAGTCGCCGACTTGAAACTCAAGCTCGGATCGGCGTCTGTCTGCATAACTCTTCTGTCGGCTCTGGGCGGTCAGTAACCTCTGTCTAACCTGCTGAATCTGCTCTGTAGTCTGAAGCACGATCTCGGTACTGCCCATCACTCTCTGTCCCACCTCTCCCCAGCAAATGGGGGTCCGACACCTCCTACCATACAACAGCTCAAAGGGTGGCATACCAATGCTCGAATGATGGCTGTTGTTGTAGGAAAACTCTGCCAAGGGTAAATACGCATCCCAGCTACCCCCGAAATCTAACACACACGCTCGAAGCATGTCCTCCAGCGTCTGAATCGTTCGCTCGCTCTGACTGTCTGTCTGGGGATGGTATGCGGTACTAAAATGCAATTTAGTACCCAGCTCCTCATGGAATTTCTTCCAGAATCTGGAAGTGAAACGCACATCACGGTTTGAAACAATTGAGATCGGCACCCCATGCCGAGATACCACTTCTCTCACATATATCTCCGCCAACTTCTCTGCTGAAGAACTCTCATTGATGGCAAGGAAGTGTGCACTCTTCGTCAACCTATCCACAATCACCCAAATTGCATCGACTCCTCTGACAGTCCTCGGCAATTTGGTGTTGAAATCCATAGTGCTCTGTTCCCAATTCCACTCGGGAACCTCCAATGGCTGCAACTTGTCATGCGGTCTCTGGTGCTCGGCCTTAACTCTACGGCAAGTATTAAGTAAATTTTTAATATTAATGTTTTATTAATTTTGATGTTATTGATCTTAACTTCTTCATTTTGGCTGTTTTTTTAGCGGAAGCAACAACAATACTTACCCCTTGGGCGGATGAAATTGTAAAAGAAAACAAGAAAACTTTTAGTAAATGGGATGTTCACTGTAGTCCTTTACATCAAACACATCATCATCATCAAATTTGTTCCCCGCATAGTCATTCCTCTCCTCCAACACCTACATTAAAAATAAAACTTTATACTTAACAACGAAAGACACATTAAAAAGTAATTATTAAAATCGTAAAGGTAATATCTATAACAACCTTGTCGACTTCAATATGACCAAAAATATTTTCAGTTGTAATGTTTTTATCAATCACTTCATCTTGTACAACCTATATTTTTAAATATAAAATATGAACACAGGTATTCATATATGTTAATAAAATTTTAAAAATAATGTAGCGTATAACTAACCTGTTCATCATATTTTCTTTGTGACACTATAGGATCATCAAAAGTAATGTCATTCCAAAATTGTTCAGTATTCACTTCTTCAACAAAAACCTGTGTAGGTTGTCGGTTCATAAACACATGCTGCTCCAGTGCATGTAGCCGTTTCAACACCTCGTCTAGGTTGTGTTTCCCACTGCCCCTACCTCTACCATGAGAGCGACCACTGGACGACATACTAGATGAAGATTCGTCTTGTCTCCTAAAATGGTCCCGTACTGGGGATCGAACTGGTTTCCCTTCACCATATACATACTCTTGAAATGACATATAATAACAAGATGTCATCTCACCATCACTCGGTAACATGTTTTGTCTTGGTGGTTGCCCCTCCTAAAAAATCAAACATATTAAAAATGCATATAAAAGTATAATAATCAAGTTTATTAATAATAAACGAAAAATTTATAAACTTGTATCTTTGAAAAAATCTTGTTCACGTCAACCCATTTCAATTTTTTTGTTCCACTTCATCGTTTCATCTGAGGCATGTCTTTATTTTTTCTCAATACACATCCACATGCACGAACAGTCGGAATCATCTCATATATCCATATCTACAATTTTTTACAATTACAGTAATAAAAGTTAAAATTAAAATAAAAAACATAACAATAAAACAGTTTAAATATAAGAAAACTTTTATACCCTTATTAGAGCCGTAAATCCTGAGACGAAGTACTTTAAAGTTTGACGACGCTCAGGAAGTGATAAATAATTATTTATTTTGCTCCATGTATCCTCAAGGTCAACATAAGTAAAATCCCAAAGATAGCTACCTCAAGCGAAACTAACAAAACAAAAAAACAAAATTGGTTTTTAAATAAATTATAACTTTAATAAAATAAAACTTTTAACATAAACAAAATCTACCTGTTCCAGATATTCAAATTCTCAGCCAAAAAAAACCAATCTTGTGGCACCCGATCATTAATTTCTTTTCCCAAAAAACTTTCACACAAAATGTAGATCAAACATACTCTAACTGCATCAACGTCTTCGACTTCTTAGAATGTTCGATTTAAAATTAAACGTTTCAGGTCGCCGATTTTCACCGAACTATTGGTATGGTCCGGAAATAGCCGCTCACGCAATAAACATCTTTTTTTACTAGTTAATAATTTTTCCGATGCTTTTTTCCCAATGTTTTTTGGATACTCCCCAAAATTGAAGCCGGTTATCAAACAAAACTCTTCCGGCCCATAAACCATTTTCGTATTGCCTACTCTAAAATATAATCGTTTTATTCCATCTGGAGATAAAACAGGGTCCGGCCGAATCTGATGAAGGAACATTTTATGGAACAACAATGTGTCCCCTTGTAAACGAGGGACATCCATAAAATAACCAAATATAGTATCTCTGAAAATGGCACGCCTGACACCATCTAAAACTTCAAATACACCATCTAAAGCTTTCATATTGATAAAACTAAAATCATGCTGCAAAAAAAAAAAACACAAAAACAAATTAGAGAACTAAAAAATATTTTGTTTTTAAAATATATGATTATGAACTGCAATAAGTACATAAACAATAATAATTTTAGTAATGCAAATACAAATTCTTAATTAATAATTTATATATTTACGATAAAAAACAATAACAAATACATATATAAACAATTTTCCAAGTTATACAAAAAATATATTTACGATAAAAAACAATATCATACATAATTATATAAACATTTTATTAAACAAATTTTCAACTTAAACGACAAATATATAAACAATTTTTATCTTTCTAATTATATAAACTAACATTTTATGACCATATAAACAAACAATTTTTCAAATAAAACGACAACCAAATTAACAATTTTGCAAGTTATACGACAAATATATATAAATTTTCAACTTATACGACAAATACAAACAATATCTTACAATATATATACGACAAATTTTCAACTTATACAAATGTTATACTTATACGACAAATATATATACAAACGACTATTTTGCACATACTGTAATTTAACTAATTTTCACTTTATATAAACAATTATACGATAAAAATATACAAGTTTTCAAGTTATACAACAACTAAACAAACAACAAAAATAACAAATTGTAAACATTATTCTAACAATTTATTTAACTAATAATTTAAAAAAAATAAGCATATTCTAACCATTTTATTAAATTTAAACCACCAGATGCACATTCTACGCAGTCTCTACTTGTACATTCAAACAACCACTAACAAAATAGCATTTAAAGTTCAAGTATACTAAAGAAATATTAAAACTATCAAACACAACACAATTACCCTTTCACAAACTTTATCATTTCTATTTTTTTACACTAAATAATACAATAAATGATAAAATAATAAAGAGTTAAAACATTAAAAGAGTTAAAATCTAACCATATTTGTGTAGAAAATGGTGAAAAATGGAGAAAAGAAACGTTTATATAGTCAAAACTAGGGGAAATCGCAGATGGAATACTCATTTCGCAGATGGAATGGTCATTTCGCAGATGGGGCAATTCCATCTGCGAAATTGAGGGCTATTTTTGCAATTTCGGTTTTTTTTTTGCTATTTTTGTAATGTAATTAGTATAAATGGTTATTTTTGTCATTTTCTCATAAATTTATTACAGTTTATCAAAAAGTTAGTTTACAAGCTACATATAAACTTATGTGCCAAATATAACCTTAACTGATTAATAAACTAGGATAAATTATTTTTATAGTCTCATAAAATACGAAAATACAATCAATTTAAAATAATAGTAATAATATCTCTCTTCCTAATAAAAACCTCTCTAGGTTTGCCACGTGTCCATCTAATAACACATACCAATCCACGTGTCATTACCTCCTTTATTCACAGAAAAAAAAATCTCGCTCAAAATGTATCACCAAATTAACGGAATCTAATCTAACAATTTCAAATTCAAATTCAAATTCAAATTCAATTCAAATAAAATCACTATATTATAAAACGGAAATTCTTTTTCTTATCAATCTTTGACCTACCAATCCTCTAATTCTGCTACTAATCAGCAAATCTGTTTCTTTATTAAACCTGCATTTAAATCAATCATCCATTATATCACATAAAATCAACAATGAGTTTTTAATAAATTTATCTTTTTCCAAAAATATCTGCATCAAAATAGGAATTAGATCAAATCAAAATCAAACAAAATATTGACCATTAAGATTACTATTACGATTACGAATTGAATGTTTTCTTTCACTTATAAATACGAAACCTTTGAATTCGTTTCCAACATTTGCCTATTCGCATTTTGCTTATTAGCTGAATCATAAAACACTACGATTCTGGTAAGATATAAACCAAACAACAATGTCGGTATTCTTATTCTTTATATATATATTCTTCTCCTTCTGTTTTTGCTTTCTGTATAAACCACAATGTCGTTATTCTTATTCTTTCACTTATACTTATATATATATATATATATATATATATATATATATATATATATATTCTTCTCATGTTTTTCCTTTCTGTATAAACCATGCAATTCTGCTATTGTTATTCTTATTTTGATTATATATCTATATTCTTCTTCTTCTTCTTTTACTTTGTGTAATTTTTTATACACAAAATTATCATTTTTCTCATACTTAGAAAATGGTGACTATATAAATTAAAAAGGTTTACTCTATAAATTAAAAAGGTTTACACAAAATGAAATTTTATGTTTTAATTTTTGTTAAATACTAATAGGCATTCTATGATTTTGTTTTTGTGCAAAACCTAAAAGTTCACGAGAACCTTTGTTTTTGTATTTGGTTTAGTACATTGCTATATATTGTAAAAAAGTATGGATGGTTCTAATGTTTGACGACTTTCATCTTATGTATATATGTTTGACAAATTTACCATTTATGTCTTATTTGTAAATTACATATATTTTTCATCAAAATTATATAAATTTTAATTTTTTTTTTCAGTGAAATGGGTGATCACAATATCACTTTCATTGACGATGTGGATGCGCTGAGGGACGATTTGACACTAAAAGTTCGTGTCATAAACTTGTGGAAACATATGTCATCCTACAACAAGGATAACGTTTGGGCAATTGAATTAATCTTACTTGATGAAAAGGTATCTATACTCTACATATTAATGATTTCTTACACTTAAACACTTAATTACAATTACTTCTTTGTTTATGGCATATAAATTTTTTACAGGGGAGCAAAATCCAAGCAACTGTCTACAAAAAATGTTTGTATCGATTCATAAATCTGTTAAAGGATGGGTCAGCTTTTTACATCACAAATCCAAGTGTTGCATCACAAAAGCCCGGTATTTTCAAATTAACTCCTCAAGATCAAAAACTAACATTTGTCCAAGATACTGTTGTTACAGAATGTGCAGAATTTTCTGGAACTAAATTTGGATTTTCATTTGTTGAGTATGAATCTATACTCTCATTTCTACATCCTGAAGATACATCTGTTGGTTAGTTATTATTTATAATTCCCGTTATAAACTAAAAAATTTAATTCGTCTTAATTACGCTTATCTAATTTATATCATCTCTTCGAATTTTAAACAACTCTTCATTCAATTGTTTTTTTACAGATGTTATTGGATTGGTAGTTGTTGTTAGTGAGATGATGATAGATAATCCAGATAAGTCTAAACACAGGTTAACGATTCACATCCAAGATGCAAGGTATGTTTTTTTATATGTTTATATTTGTAGTCTATATTATGTTAAAAAAAAGATTTTTAATAAACAATTGTTGACTTTTCAGTGCAGTGCAACTCCGTGTAATTTTGTGGGGTGATTATGCGTACAAGATGCAGAAATACATAGATAACAATCCACCAAATCAACATGTTGTTGTTATACTTCAGTTTGCACAAATTACTGTTAGGAGAGGTATATTTTTAAAATATAGACACACTTAATCATCTTGGATTGTTATACTAATTATTTTTATTTTTATTAAAGATCGTCCAAGTGTTAACACCTACTTTACATCTTCAAAGTTGTTCATAAATTCTGACATTGATGAAATTACTCTCTTCAAAAAAAGGTACCATATTTTCATATAGGTTTTAATTATACAACATTTCATTTCAATAATACTAATAAAGTATACTTTATATAATTTACAGTTTAGATGTGGATGATCGTCCTGATTCGACTTCAAATACAATTTCAGTTATTGAATCTAAACAACTTTCTGAATTTGATGATTTCTTAGTTAGAACTAAGCTCAAGACTATTGCTGAGATTTTTGAACCCCTCGAGGTATTTATTTTAATTTTGTAAACTTTTATATTCATATATCTATTTTTTTGTATTTTCATAAATATTTTTAACTGTTTCTGTTTAGATGGTTTCTAAATATCGTTTTATATATATTATAAAATATAAAATTCTAAAATTATAAACATAAATACTTTTCTATATACGAATGTAATATAACAACTATATCTCTATATGTATCAAAATGAATATTTAACATGCAAATATAAAATTTGAAATGTACCTGAATAATGTTGCAATAGACTTCGAATAATGTTGCAATAGACTTCGAATAATGAATACGATGTTTCCTCACAAAGGTGAAATAATCATCAATTTAATGTTTCAAAGATACTTTTACCTTATAAGAAAAGATAAACAAAATTAGTTAAATAAAACTTATAAAATATTAATATACTCTAAATAACAACTTTTTCATGCAGAGAACATATTTCATTATAGTTGGCACTATAAAGGGGATATTGCAAAATGAGAGATGGTTCTATCCCGCATGTACAAACTGCAGTTACTGTGCTCACGTTAATGATGCAAAAGATGATACTAATGTTCATCAATCAAATGCAAAATCAATTACTTATATATGTCATAACAGAAATTGCACAAAAACAACAACTTCTGTTGTACTGAGGTTATTCTTTCTGCTATAATCATATAAAATTGTTTTTTACTCCATGTATATATTAATAATATATTTTGTAAACCTATTATAGATTTATGATACCGATACGTGTGCAAGATAACACTGGGACTATCACATTAACAATGTTTGAAAAAAAAGGAAAGATATCTTTTGAAGAGTTCAACAAAGGAGTTGGTTAAAAGAATGACACAGGTCATAACAAATTTTTTAAATGATTATTAGGTTTTGTATATATGAACTTGCACGAAGTTGTATTTATATTATTATTTGTTTCAGAGTGGAGACAATACTGAATTTTATCCGGGGAGGTTAATGCATTGAAAGGTTTGAAATTGGCATTCAAGATTTCTGTTACAGATTTCAATGTGTTAAAAAAAAACAATCAGTATGGAATTACTAGAGTCAGTACTAATGTTGATATAATTGAACAACTCGAAAACAAGTTTACTGATTCACAGGTAATTCATTGTTGATTATTGTTTTTTTGTTGCTAACTATATGTTCTTATGGGTTTTTTAAAACAATTTTACTGTTATTTTCTGTCTTTTGCAGACTGGTACAACACAATCTCTGGATATTGGTTTGGGCGAATTCGAATCACAAGATAACAGAAATCTAAAGGTTTTATGCATGTTACATTATATTAATATATTATAAATTAATACTTCGATCTAAATAACGATTTTGTATAATTGTTTATTTAGGATGCAATTTCTGGTACCGACGAAAACATAACTCCTTCGACTGTTGACAAAAACTCAGCAACAAGCCCAATGAAAGTTAACAACACAACACCCGTTTTGAAACGAAATCTGGAAGAAGTCTTTAATAAAGAATCGAATGAAAAGTTATCGTCCTCAAAAACTCCAAAAGTATCTCCAGATGGTCCGGGAAAACAACTGTTGAATGTGAAGATGGAAAAAAGTGGCTGACTCGGGTTTTTATGGTTAATTTGGAAATGAATTCTTTTTTGGAATTTCAGAAACAATTTTATGTTTTTTTTTGCATGGTGGTTTTAAACTATATTGGTTTCATGTTTTTTGAATTCTGTTTTTTAACTTTAAAACTTTGGATTCTATCATTTTATTTTTAAATGGTTTGTGATGCTATATTTGTATAGCATGTTATGAATAAATATTTCCATATTTTTTGTTATACCCTCATGTTTTTCCATCTTTATTCGGTTGTTTCTTAAATACAGAATCATACATTCTATACATTATATATGTAATGTATAAACAATAAACAATGAGTTATAAGGAAGCTAAAAATACCAAATAAAATAAAGGTTTTCGATATAAAAAGGGTGAAAAAGAGCATGATAAATATGACCAATATCAAAAAAAATTCGCTCAATTTTTTTTGAAAAATAAAACTAAAATTTGTAGGAGCATCCAATATACTGAACTAAAAATACCAAATATTTTAGTAAGTTTGTTTTATTGAACTTTTTGGAAGCATAATTAATGATTACGGTTCAGAAGTAAATAAGGACATAAATAAACAAATCGATATTAACATGTGTATTACTCAAATGTACATTGCTATTACTTGGAAAATTATGTTTGTTAACGTTAATAAACTTCAGTTTTATTTTAAATTCTTGTGGTTTTATATTGTCTATGGAATTTTGAAACATTTAGTTAGCAACATTTTTGTTTTAGTAGGTTTCTTAAATAATCTATGCTTTATACAAAAACTATTTGAAAATTTCGATTTCCATGAACATACACACAAATAACAAATAGAAGAACATACTGAACCACTAATAAATAGTCAAATACAAATGTAAAAGTACAATGTTGTTATACACGAATTTAAAAATAAAGATTTTACAGGTTTTTTTTAGGGTAAAATGGTCAATTAAATAGATTAATCATTTTTACATCTATTTTTTGAGGATAACGAAAATGAAGGAACTCATGGGAAAAGAAACATATATGTAATTGAAGAATTATGTTTCTGCTTTAATGAGATAGTAATTCAAATTGAAATTCTTTCCATATCATGCCCCTGATCTATTGTAGTGTGAGTTTAAATGACCAAAAGGGCATTTTTAATATTTCATTTCTCAATATTCTGGCCGAGGGAAACTGCTATCAGTTTCCTGACCTTTTAGCAATTTTGTGTTACATAAACTACAGAATAACCCTATAATTGACAGAATGTTCACTTACCATCTTATTATATGGGTTACATAATTATTCTCATATATGTTGTAATAAAACAAAGCATTGTTGATTTTGGATTACAATTTAGTTTTAAAGAAATGATTACCCAAACATGTAATTGTTCTATTTGAGTTTTTAGCTGTTAAAAATAATGTCATTCTTTTTGTCCATATAAGAAAAGTATGCAGATTTGTGGTCTTATATTCTAATTAAATATTATAAAGATCCATAAATTTTAATAATTTGACAAAAAAAATAACTATAACCGGATATATAAATAATGGATAAATTTTTTTAATTAACAATTAATCATGATTTACTTTGCCAACTTTAACTATGTCATTTAATCAAATATGCAAAAACAAATATATAAGTTTGAACAATACTTTTTGTAATTTGATTCTGGAAAATAATATAGGAAAACATATTCATTTGATGCCATTCATAGATGGTGAATTAGTATTTCAATAGGACCTCAATTTGTATAAAAAAAAAAAGAAGAAGAATGATCTAAACACTAATATGATTTTTTTTTTTTTGTAAATGCTTATTCAGTAATCAAATATTCAAATACATTAACATTAATATGAGTTTGTCTAGCGTTTTGCATATCTTTAACCCTAATATTTGGCAAATCTTTTATAAAATTGCAATCTAATTTCGGAAGGTATATAAAAATGTATTAATAATTATTTACTCATATTAATCGGAATAACATTTCAACAGATTTAACACTAACATCTACGAAATTCGAAATTTAAAATTTCAAACTATTACGCAAAAAGTATGAAAATCATAATTTCATTCAAATTGAAAGTTACCTGATTGCCTCTCCACTCTTGACGTATTTTGAATTTCTCTTCATACCACTTCAGTTTTCGAGTGGTTCTTCAAAAGACATCATTTCTGCACAAAATAACTCAGGTATGATTTCTTCCAACTAATCTATGTTCTGTACATATATTTAGATAATTTCTTACCTTAAACCATCATATCTTCAAACCCTAATCATCCGTACCTTCATTCTGTGACTTCTACCTCGTATATTATCGAAAAAAACCGACCACTCGGTTCAAATCAGATTTGTTGGTCGTATATTACTTTCTGCCTTCATCGATACCAATGGACAGGCTTCTATAGATTTCCGAAATTAATACCTTAGAGTTGTTGATCTTGATGGCTGAAAAATCGATTTTGCTATAACATTGTTCTAGGTCTTCATTTCTATTACGACAAATGGGGAAAAGGGGGTTTTTATGATTGCTTTTTGTGTACGTGGGTTTGCTGTTAAACAATAAGGAGTAATTACTATTTTTGTTTTACATAAAAACAATAAAAAGAAATAACATTTATTTTTCTAATTTTTCTATAAATAATATTTAAATAGTTTAAATTTTTTTTTATATACCCAATTAATATTAAAAACAACTATAATTTATATTTATATGTTGTAATTATTAAATTCTAATTTAAATCGAAATAAACTATTTAAATTGTCATTTTATCTGTTATGCTCATCAATTTATTAAGTAAATTTTATTTATATATAATTAAGTAATTTTATGATTTAGAAATATCATTTATTTCGTATTTGATTAGCATTCAATTCATCAAATTAAGTTTAAACAAATTACATAAGCTATCAATCGTATGTAACATTTACATACAAATTCTTAGTTTTCTTTTTCAATGTACTTTTTTATTGTTATTATGTATCGAACAAGAATATGGATGCAACGGACGGTAGGACGCTAGAGAAAGAAGAAAAAATAGAAAGTTATATTTGGATAACAAAAAATCCAAAAAACGTCGTACTACATCATCCTCTCATCATACACCGACTGCACATGCTATTAATATTAGCCAATACTGTAAACTTCTTTCTTTATTTTGCATTTATAATTTATAATATGTTTTATTTATTTTTTTTAGTTGTAAATATATTATTTTTTATTTTTTTATTAAATAATTAAAATATATTTGAACTTAATATAAAAAATAGACTTTAAGTTGTTTTCTACTATTTTACAGTTAAAAATAACGTTACACAATCTACAAACGCTAAGGAGAGGAGAAAACTTAGAAAGTTATATTTGGATAATAGAAAATCCAAAGTGTTACTAAGCACATCAACCCGTCAAAATTCATCTGTTACACATGCTTCTTACATGTTGAATAATGGTAATTATATTCGTTTATTTTACAATTGATATGCAAATATAAATATTATATAAATTTTGCAACACTCTTTAATTTATAGTATTTATAAAAAAATAATATTTTTCTATTTGTACTAACCATTTTTTCTAATTATATAATAGATGTCTTAAGTCGTCGTGTTAGATTAATATCTACACATAACTATACGAACGTTACCCTAGACAAGGAAAATATAAACTCAGCCAAATCATATGTACATCAAGATACAAATATTCATCCTCCTTCAAATGGTACGTACTTCTATATACACAAATTTAAGAATATATGCTTCATATTTATATAACTCATAACAATTTTTAACTTTCTAATTTGTATTTTAATCTTATCAGGCAACTATATTTTCAATAATAATGTTCAAACACCACTGTCTATTGATAAACATAATTCAGTGTTTTGCATTGGCACGGCATCCACAAATCGTTCGACGATAATTCATAATTCTCCTTCAACAAATTTAAATGTTAGAACTCCCTTTTCTAACATTTCAAATGGTACGCATAATTAAATATATGAAACGTCAAATGTAAACTTTACTTTTATATAAATCATAACTGTTGGTAACGTTCTAATTTGTATTTTTATTTTATCAGACAATTATATATACAATAATAACATTCAAACACCAATATCTATTAACAAACATAATTCAATGTTTGGGAATGCGACGACATCCGGTAATTTTTCGAGAATCATCCAGAATTCATCAACAATCAAGTTACCGAGAGGAAAACATCAATTGAAAAGAAAGACTTCGCATATAACCTCTATACATGTGTTTGACTTGACATTAGATGAATAAACTAATGATGATCATATTGTCGAAGATAAATTCCGCGGTATATCAAAAGGTGATCATAATTCTAATAGATTTTATATTATTTAAAATTATTTAATAATGTATTGTTTATAATCTTTTAATTTTTTTAATATTTTTTTTTATTCAATAGATTACTTGGATCATGGAGACGAAATTGTTATATGTCATATTTGTCATGCAAAATTATGGGTAGATGAATCGCTTAAAGGCCAAAAAAAAGACAATACGTCTTATTCCCTATGTTGTGGCTATGGCAAAGTTGAGCTACCACCCTTAAAAGAAGCACCCTCATCTTACAAAAATCTTTACCGTTCCGTAGATTCTAAAAGCAAACACTTCATGAAGAACATTCGACGTTACAATTCAATGTTTTCATTTACATCCATGGGAGGCAAAGTCAATTCATCCATCAACAGAGGTAACGCACCATACATATTCAGACTTAGCGGTCAAAATTATCATAGTATGGGAAGTCTTTTACCTATTGGTGGATCAAGACCTAAATTCTGTCAGTTATACATATATGATACGGAGAACGAGATTTCAAATAGATCGACAAGTATTGGGTATATTTTTACAATAACTTTAATAAACCGTTTCATTTCGCTATTTTCTTTACTAACATTAAATAATTCTTTTTTAATATTTTTAGTGGACCAACGAGCGGTTCTACTTCAACTACAACAACATATGATCTCCAGATTATAGAATTTTTGAAGGTTATGTTAGATTCAAACAATGCGTTGGTCAAGTCTTATAGGATGGTAAGAGACAGTCTGCATGAAAATCCCGGTGCTAACTTGAAATTAAGATTAATCAGAAAAAGAGAACAAGATGGAAGGACATATAACTTACCAACTTCTTCTGAGGTAGCTGCTTTAATTGTCGGTGACATTTGTGATTCAATTGAAAATAAAGACATCATTGTTGAAACCTCATCAGGATTACTAAAGCGTATCAGTGAATTACATCCTTCTTACCTTGCTCTTCAGTGTTCATTACTATTTCCATATGGCGATGATGGTTACAGAGTTGACATCCTTCATAGAGGTATTACATCTTCAAGTAATAGCAAGCGCCCAACTTGTACAATGAGAGAATTTTTTGCTTACAGAATTCAAGATAGAGATCGATCGTTCTCACTACTTCTTAATGCAAAAAGGTTGTTCCAACAATTTTTGGTTGATGGTTATACAATGATTGAAAGTGAGCGATTATTTTTCATACGTAAGCAACAAAAAATTCTTAGATGTGAGTCTTATGAGAATCTGCGTAATCACCAAGCACGTGGTAGTACAGATATTTCAAACGTTGGTCAACGTGTGATTTTACCTTCTTCATTTACCGGTGGTGCACGTTATATGATGCAAAACTATTTGGATGCCATGTCGCTATGTAAATGGTTTGGATATCCATATTTTTTCATAACCTTTACGTGTAATCCAAAATGGCCAGAAGTTCAAAGGTTTCTTAAGGAAACTCCACTTCATCCTAAAGATAGACTAGATATATTATGTAGGTTATTTAAGATAAAGTTGGATGCATTTATTAAAGATTTAAGGGAAAATGAAATTTTTGGCAAGGTTCAAGCATGTATTTTAAAATTATACTTTAATATATATATATATATATATATATGTGTGTGTGTGTGTGTGCGTCTGTGTGTGTGTGTCTGTGTAGGTTATATATACCTTCTTTAGTTTCTAACTTCTATTTTATGTGTATATTTTTACATGCAGTGGTTTATACAATTGAATTTCAAAAACGAGGTCTGCCCCATAGTCATATATGTTTGTTTATGCATTCTGACTACAAGCTTCCTACAGTTGAATATATCGATCCCATTATTTCTGCTGAGATTCCAAATATCGAAGAAGATCCAGAATTATATTCACTTGTCAAGGAGTTCATGATTCACGGTCCATGTGGAGCTGAAAATTTGAATTGCCCATGCATGGTGGACAGAAAGTGTTCTAAAAACTTTCCAAAGCAATTATGTAATCATACTTCAGTTGATTCAGATGGTTTTCCCTTATATAGGAGAAGAAATGATGGACATTTTGTTGAAAAATCTGGTGTTCAGTTAGATAACAGGAATGTTGTTCCATACAACAAATATCTATTAAAAGATATCAGGCACACATTAATGTTGAATGGTGCAATCAGGGATCTTCTATAAAGTATTTATTTAAATACATAAACAAGGGTCCTGATAGAGCGACTGTTGCTATGGAGCCAAGCAATAATGATTCTGATAACAATGATGTAGTGGATGAAATCAAAGAATACTATGATTGTAGATATATATCTGCATGTGAAGCATCATGGCGGATTTTTAAATATGATGTTCATTATAGGTATCCTGCTGTGATTAGACTACCTTTTCATCTTCCTGGTCAACAACAAGTTGTATATGAGGCAGACGACGATATTGAAGATGTTCTTGACCGGCCTTCAGTTGCTTCTTCAATGTTCACATCTTGGATGAAGTGTAATGAAATCAATAAAGATGCACGGAAACTTACATATGTTGAATTTCCTACAAAGTTTGTTTGGAAACCTAAACTTAATATTTGGAAGCCAAGGAAAGTTGGATATTCTATTGGTAGAATTCACTCGGTTTCACCTAAGCTTGGAGAAGCGTATTTTTTAAGAATTCTTTTAAATAAAGTGAAAGGTCCAAAATCCTTTGAAGAAATTCGCACAGTCAATGGTGAAATATGTTCTTTTAAAGATGCATGCTATAATCTGGGCCTTTTGGATGATGACAAAGAATACATTGAAGCAATTAAGGAAGCAAGTGTTTCTGGATCTGGTTTTTATCTACGTTTCTTATTTGTTACGATGTTATTGTCCAGTAGTTTGTGTAAACCAGAGATTGTGTGGGAAAACACATGGGAATACCTTTCAGACGGAATTCTTTATTCTCAACAAAAGAGATTAAACTCTCTAGGTATTATATGTTTATTAAATTATTATTAAAACTGTATTATATAAATTTCCAATATGCAATCAATTACATTTTACCTCCCAGATTATCTTTTTTTTTAATATGTCGTAAGTAATACAGTATTTATCGTACAGGTTTATCACTAAACGAAGATCAAATTAAAAACTTGACTTTGTTCGAGATAGAACAAATTTTACTCCGAAACAATTCCAGTCTCAAGAACTATAGAAGGATGCCTTACCCAGATGTTGATTTGGTTTCATCTTCAAACAATCGTTTGATAGTCGAGGAGCTAGATTATGACATATCAAATTTGAAGAATGAGTTTGATCGGCTCTTTGTTTCATTAACCGACGAGCAACGCAACATTTTTCTTGATATAATGGCTAAGGTTAAAAATAATAAGGGAGGTGTATTCTTTATTTATGGTTATGGTAGAACTGGTAAGACATTTCTCTGGAAGACAATTTCTGCAGCAATTAGATCCCAAGGAGAGATTGTTTTAAACGTTGCTTCAAGTGGGATTGCTTCATTATTATTGACTGGAGGTAGGACAGCACACTCTCGGTTTAATATTCCCATAAATCTTACCGAGGATTCTTTTTGTAAAATAAATCCAAAGAGTGATCTTGCGAGTTTAGTAAGAAAAGCCTCATTGATCATTTGGGATGAAGCACCAATGGTACACACGCATGCATTTGAAGCTTTAGATCGAACTTTGAAGGATATATTAAGATTTGTCGATCCTAAAAACTCAAATATTCCATTCGGAGGGAAAGTGGTTGTTTTTGGAGGTGATTTTAGACAAATTCTACCTGTTGTTCCAGGTGGCAGTAGACAAAATATTGTTAACGCTTCTTTAAGTTCTTCGTATTTATGGCAACAATGCAAAGTCCATAAATTAACAAAAAACATGAGGTTAACTGTTGGCAGCGATTCATCTGTTGTTCATCGAATAACGAGTTTTTCAAACTGGCTTTTGGACATAGGAGAAGGTAATCTTGGTGGTCCGAATGATGGTGAAGCAATTGTTGATATTCCATAAGACATTCTCATTAATGATCCATGTGATCCCAATGGTTCATTAATCAAATTTGTATATCCTTCCATTCTTGAAAACTTCAACATTGCGGGTTATTTTCAAGAAAGAGCAATACTTGCTCCCAAGAATGAAGTTGTCCAAGAAATAAATGATCGGTTGCTAAAACTGATTCCAGGAGAGCCAAAAGAATATTTAAGTTTAGATAGCCTCTGCCAATCTGAGTTTGTCCATGATCAGTTTGATGCAAATTTATACTCACCTGATGTTTTAAATGGTCTTAAAATCTCAGGTATGTCAAACCATAATCTCATTTTAAAAGTCGGTGTTCCAGTTATGTTATTGAGAAACATTGATCAGAAAAATGGCTTATGCAATGGCACTAGACTACAAGTCGTATCATTGGGCAAACGAGTAATCAAGGCAGTTATCATATCTGGAAGTAATATTGGAAACCGGACTTTCATTCCAAGAATGTCTTTAACTCCTACTGAAAACAAAATCCCATTCAAATTCCAAAGAAGACAATTTCCATTGGCTGTATGTTTTGCAATGACAATTAACAAGAGCCAAGGTCAGTCTTTATCGAAGGTTGGATTGTTTCTCAAGGATCCTGTTTTTACACATGGCCAATTGTATGTTGCTTTATCTAGAATTCAAAGTAGAGAGGGATTAAAATTGTTAATTTTAAATAACCATGGTAGACTATCAAATAAAACATCCAATGTCGTGTATAAAGAAGTTTTTAGAAATTTATAAAAACTTTGTAAAACTTTATTATTTATATGAATTTATGTTTATGTTTTTTTTTAAAATTTATATTTGCATTATACAAAATGATAACTTTCTAACATATATACAAATATAAATTGCTTATTTCAAATTCAAACCATTATCATTTCATAATTGCAACCAATTATTATATCACCATAAAATTACAAACAAAACATTGCTCAATAACTAAGTTATAATTTAATTGAATTATTTTTACATTTATTTTCCGTAGTGTCCACGGGTTATAAGCTAGTTATTATTATAACTTATACAAACCAAGCAAAGACTTGCAAGAAAGATATAGTTTTGGCAATAATTTGATACTGTTTCGTAGTTGTGTAGGTGTCGATAACTGTGGCCTCCCAACCTAATAAACCAACAATCAGCGATGAGCATCGATGTGGCTATGGCTATGGCTATGGTTACTGCAACTTCAGCACCTCCTGCTCTTCTTTTCTCCGATACCAAATTCCCCTCCTCTTATGGCTACCTGAAACTCACTTCTACTCACACCAACACCACCACCACCACCCATCTTTTTAGGGTTTCTACACAACTCCAACTCCATAGACACAGAGGGGTCAAGTGCCAAGCTGCCGGAGACGACGGTTTATTGGAACCTCCAACTCCAAGAGTCTATCAAGGAATTTACGGCCCCTGGTCCGTTGATTCCTCCGATATCCGTGAGGTGACTTATTCACAAATTCAATCTTAATACTACCATATGCATATCATCACTTTCATTCATAGTTTCTGTTTGGTGTTGGTGTTGCAGGTCATTTCATACAGGTCCGGACTAGTTACAGCTGCTACATCCTTTGTTCTTGCGTCATCAACTGCTTTCCTGCCTGATGATTTCTTCGTCACTGATTTCTTGAAGCAAAATATCGATATTCTGTACGCAATCGGAGCTACTGGATTAGGGTTCTCACTGGTTTTGATTCATATTTACGTAACTGAGATTAAGAGAACTCTTCAAGCGCTATGGGCTCTTGGTGTTGTCGGATCATTTGCAGCAAAAATATGTCTCGCTCAACCTGCAGATGAAAGTTTGATAAGATATGTCATCGACAATCCTTCTGCAGTCTGGTTCGTTGGTCCACTATTTGCAGCCCTAACTGGTCTTGTATTCAAAGAAGGTAATCAATCTTTTTTTATTAAAAAAAGGAAAACAAAACAGATTGTTTGAATTCTTATTCGACTGATTAAACAATCAAAAACAGGACTTTGCTATGGGAAATTGGAAGCTGGTATTCTAACATTCATCATTCCCTCAGTTCTTCTCGGACACCTGGTACAGTTCTTCTGAAACCATTTTCATTGATGATTATTAGTTCAGTTTCACTCCATTAATCATCGTCTTTCTTTGTTTCTTTTTCTGAATCAGAGTGGGCTAATGGATGATGGTGTTAAGGTCAGTCTCCTTGGCGTTTGGATGGCACTTTTTGTTATATTTGCAGCTAGAAAGTTCACTCAGCCTATTAAGGTAGATTTCGTTTCACATTCTGTGTAACTGAAAATTTGAAACTAAAAACACACATATTTCTGATTAACCCTTATATGTATTTCCAGGATGACATTGGAGACAAATCTGTGTTTTTGTTCGATGCTCTGCCTGAGGAAGAAAAGGCAGCTTTGGTAAAGAAACTTGAGCAACAACAGAAGTCCTAAGAATCATCATGTACATCCATCCTCACATTCATTACAAATATACTGTAATAATAAACATCATCCTGTAACAAATTTTGAGCTATAGATAGAACAAGTTCATAAACCAGTAAACATGACACCAAAATAGTAATAGATGATAGGATATTAACCAACCAATATATATATATATATATATATATATATATATATATATATATATATATATATATATATATATATACCGTCTACCCGCGCAAAGCAGCGGACGACGAATAATTTGATCTCTTTAGAGTTAAAACCATTTTGCATTCACTTCGAGAAAGAAATATTAATGACACCTATTTTTCAAGAGCATTACCATACCATATTAAGGGGGTGTTTGACTAAGCTTTTTTAAAACAACTTATTAGGTTCCACATCACTATAAGTTAAAAAAGTGTTTGGATTAAAATAAATTATTCCGGTGGGGAATCTCTAATACGTCATTTTTTCGTAAGTTACCCTACACTTACTTATTAACTTATAAGCTAATAAACTAATAAGCAATAAGTTTTTTTGCCAAACACCCCCTAAATGGTTATTACTTTCATTTATACATACTCAAACAACTTGTACTGTTTATCGTTCTTTTTTTTTCGTTTTCCTTAATTCTTTTATTAATTTAATGTCCTACTAAATAAAATGCTAAAATCTATAAATAATAGTTTATAAAAATAAACCTTTAGAATATCTGGTGTTGTGATTCAAAAATCGATAAATAGGCCTTTGAGAAGGCCAAAATACTCAGGTGTCAACTTGTTCATTGTGATTTTAAACCAAGTTTGGTCACAAATTAAAACATTTTCAACGATGGTATGTAATTCAACTATTCATATTGATTTAGGTTCTCGAAACCTTAAAATATTGAACAAAATTTATATAGAACCTTATAATAAGAACAATAATTACCGTAATCAGGAAGTCCATGTGATGAAACTTGATATTATAAGGACCAATAATGAAAAATGTTTCATTTTTAGACTAAACAAGATGAAAAATATACAAACTACCTTAATCATGTCAAATCTTATGTTTAACCATTCTTTATTGCAAAAGTAAGATTTCAAAATATACAAACTAATGATAATACAATGCTCTAACTGGCCCTCTTGGTTGAGTTCTTTAAACCTGCAAAGCCAACACATTAAAGAAACATAGTAAAACATTTTTAGTAACAAACCTGATATAATAAAGCTTTCACCTAATATATTTATAAGATAAAAATACAAAAAGTTAAAAATGATGAAATCAATTACAAATAAGAATTAAAATAAAAACCTATTAAAAAAGAGTCATCTGCAAGAGAGATATTTGAATCAACATGTATTTTCTGATGGTTTCAAATTTTGAATTATCTGAGATTTAGAAAAGAAGATAGAATTTGTTGAGAAATATAAGAATTCAAAACACAAGTTAAAATTTAATATTATTTTATTAATGACTACTTATACTATTAGCTTAATGTATACTATTAGCTTAATGATTTGAACGTCTTTAAAAAAATAATATTATTATATTCAATCTATTTTTAGAAATAGTGAAATTTCTTTTATAAGATAGTAAAGATATATATATTATCTTATTAAAACAAATCTCATTATTTCTAAAAATAGATTGAATAAAATAATAATATTTTTTTAAGAAGTCCAAATCATTAATCTAATTATACAACTAATCATTAATAAAATAATATTAAAATTTAAACAAGCTTCTATAAATCTTCTCTTCCAAGCTTTTGATCAGATCTTTTTTTATCCAAATAAATACTCAACACCCTATAATTTGGTCATTTCATGAATTTTCTTTATTTTTAATGTAACATGTTTCCTAAAGCAAACTAATTATTAAACTGAAAATAATCATTCTCCATCGAAAAGAAATTAATTGTCGAAACAAACTATTTGTCGTCCGCCGCTTTGCGCGGGTAAACGGCTAGTATATATATATATATATATATATATATATATATATATATATATATATATATATATATATATATATATATATAGCCAAAATAAGACTACTACCAGTACCAGTCTTGAAAATGGCATTAGGTTCCAAAAATTGCCCATATCAATCCACAATCTTGTTAAAATAAAAAAGAATCAGACATCCTAAATGAACCATGCAAAAGACATTATTACCCTCCTATTTCTCCTGCTAAGCCACTGCCTTCTTACTTCTGGTATTGGCTCCTGGACTTGAAGGTGATGGTGATGCTGCAAATTTTCCATCACCATTTTTCTTCTTCTTTGGAGTCTTGTTGCCTCCCTTTCCTTCTTTATCAACCTTCAGATCTTTTGTTTCAGTCGATTCTGGCTTCACACTTGCAGACTCCTCCTCATGTAGCTTCTTCTTAGGTGTGTTATCAGTAACACCTGCTGCTTTCCTTTTCTTGTTAGCTTTACCTTTAGGTGAAGCTTTTTCAATGGCTTCATTAGCTTTACTTTTAGGTGAAGCTTTTTCAATGGATTCCTTGTTATCATTTTCCTTAACAGCTGAATCATCAGATACAATTCTCCCTACATCACCTTCCTCCATCATCTCATCTTTCACATCAGCCTTTGACTCTTCAACTTTCTCATCAACCTCAAGACTCATCATATCCTTAACTTCCTCATCTTTATCTTCTTCCATAACATCACACTTCTCATTTTCTTCTCCAGAACCTGCATTTTCCTCTGCTTCTTTAGTCTGCCTCTGAAGTGATTCAATCACACTCATCAATTCTCTATTCACCTGTCAAGACAATAAATGAACATGCTTATTTAGATTCATCACAGATTATAACCATTACTACTTTGTATGGGGAAAAAATAATACCTGTGGATTCTGGAGGTATTCAGAGATGTCGTTAGTGCAAGATGGACATTTCATGACATTCTTCTGTGCCCTAAGTGTTCGCCTTCCTTCACATGTCCTCTCCTTTATAAAAGTTTGACCAGAGAAAGCATTCTCCAAACATGACTTACAGAAATTATGTGCACATGGAGTCGTAAGAGGAAAATTCATCACGTTGTGACAAATAAGGCAGCAAAACTCTGTAGTTCAAGATATACTTAGTTCATCAGATAAACAAAAATGGTTTTTACTTTTTATAAAGGTAACAAATAGTTAAAAACTGACCTTTCAGGAGTCTTTCACTCACAGACATCATATGTGTTTTACGCCTGACTGTTCTTGGAACTTTGCCAGCCTCCATACCACCAGTGTCAGCATGCTTTCTGCTTCCAGGTGGAGGAATTTTCCATAGCCAAGAAGCTTTTTCCTCCTGCAAATATATCAGGGTTTATCAAAATCATTGAACTGTAACAAGATCATCGCTAAAACAGACATAAGAACAAGATTATCTCACATCATAATCCCAGGAAGGAGGACCCTTCCTATCTGCTATATCTGTTGCTTCCTTAAGTTCCTTGATGACAGGTAAAGGCCTTGGGCGATCACCAATTTCATCACTGCAAATTTATAATCAAAAGTAAATAACTTTAATAAAACCCATTTTAGAAACTTCATATAAACATTGAAATCATTAGATCAATCACAAACCTTGTCCATGGAGCAGGATCATTATCACAGCGAACAAAAAGATACCTACATACCTTGTATCCCTGTTATAAAGTAAATGTTAGACACCATTTTAGAAAAAGAAAGACTATATAATATGGAACAATTGTGTGGTGTTCAAAATCTTACTTGAATTCCAGGTTTCCTCCAGCATTTTTCAATCCTGTATACTCCATCATATCTCACCCCTTTCTCAGGCGCATAGGAAGAACGCTTTTCCTTGTGTGACCTGTTCATTTAACAAAAGATTATGGTATTGGAATCTACACATATAGGAATATGGTAGGCAAGCTTCATAGTTAGATAAGAACATACCTTACAACACGTACAGGGTAGCCCTTTTTGCAGCTAACTCGTAAGGCTTCATTTGATTTATCAAACTTCTGATCAAATGATTGAGTCTTGTTTGTCCTTTTGTTTCCACTCAAGTCTCTTCCACCACTGTCCATAAGAAACAAGGAAGAATAGATTAAAATATATCACCATCAAACACACAATGCTACTACTTTGTGCAATAGAATTATGCAACAAGAAGTCAAAACTTCCAAAAAGATGATACTAGTTTTGGTATCAAAGCCCCTTTACTGCCAACAAAAATCACATCAAGAAACAAAAAA
Source organism: Lactuca sativa (assembly GCF_002870075.4). Classification (NCBI taxonomy): domain Eukaryota; kingdom Viridiplantae; phylum Streptophyta; class Magnoliopsida; order Asterales; family Asteraceae; genus Lactuca; species Lactuca sativa. Next base: position 44,699,036 of record NC_056625.2, read on the forward strand.
AAACAAAAAAAAAAAAAACACACAAAACATTGCATACCTTCCTGTGTATAGGAACCACTCTCCATGATCTTCATCATCTTCATATCCTCCAGATAGTGCAACAGATTGTGCACCATATTCAGACTGACCACAAATCCCAGCAACATGAGGAAGATGAGCACCCCATTGTCTACATTCCATACGATCCTCCCAAGTTTCACCAACAAGAACGCCCATTCCTCTCTCTGGGTCATTCGCAGCAGTAATGGGTCCAAAATGATCTGGAGGAACTGTCACGAATATCTTCCCACTGCATGCATTAGCCTTCCCTGTCTTCTTTGCCCTCTCAGTGGTGTACGCTTTGTCTGGTTTGTTCTGATTCAGAACAGAAAAATAGGCTTTAGGTGGTCCTGAAGCAGCATTTGACTTTGTCATCCTCGCCATTCTGATTGCTATAACAAGGGATGAGTTGATTCGAGGCTGACTCGCCATTTTAGGAGGAATCGAAGTTCTACAAACGACACATGTTCGTTTCCCCTGGCCAACCCATTTCTCGAAGCACTTCAAACAAAAGTTGTGGCCACAGGGTGTCTGTAACATGAACAAAGAAACTTTAAATAGTGCTACTCAATGAAGTTAACTTGTTAAGATATTTTCCATAACGAAACCATTGAAACTTCTTTTGGTGGTTTAATCAACAAAGTTTATAAACGATTAAAGGAACAGAGCAATGGATCTAAATCTATGTTAATCACTTTAAAACAAATAGTTCTAAGAAACATTACCGTGACTGGTCGCTCCGGTAGCTGCATGCAAAAGGAGCAGTTAAAGCTACTGCTGAGAATCTTCAGAACATCGGTACCACCGGCGCCGGCGGCCTCTATTTTGTCATCGGCCGGTTTATCGCCATCGTCGGAACCTCCTCCACTCAACAGTTGCTGGCGTCTTTTGGCCTTCTCTTGGTCGGAGAGTGAGACATCAGACTCAATGGCGCGAATGGCCGCAACAAGCGCACCGGACGGTTCAGATCCCGATGTGACGTTAGAGGGAGGCGGAGAAGTAATGAGATTTGAACAGTCGGGACACTCCCATTGTGCAGCATCGGCTAGGGTTTGGGGACGAGCAGAAAGACAATCAAGATGCCAGGGAGTGACGCAGGTCTTGCAGGTAATCTTCTCTTCTTCCGGTGGGTTGATTTTGCAGATCATGCAGCAGCCATCTCCGTCGCAGGGAAGGTCGCTATCATGCGCCATGGCTGGGATAGAGGGAGGAAAGGAGGGAGGTAGATTGATCAGGTATATGGGAGTAAAATCAGTAGGTATATGCTTTGATGATGATGATGATAATGTCGAAGACGATGATGGAGAATATATTATATTAATACACGGCAACTTTTGGTGCGATGAACAGTGCATTTGAAATTTTTGGAATTGGGGAAATTGAAAATATTGAAAAAGTTTGGATTTGAATTTTCCCTCTTCTTTGCGATTCCAAAAATGGGAAATATTTTATGGCCTCACATATCTTGGATTGAAACCATTTTTCCACGTTCACAACTTTCTCTCAAAAAATGTCACGTATTTTCGAACTCCATGAACATGGCATCATGTATTCATCTTCTCCATTTTAGCTTTGATACTTAACTCAATTTAGGGGTGTTTGGATTAGCTTACTGTTTATTAGCTTATTTGTGGTGGAAATAAGCAATAACCATGAGGAGAGATGCTTATTAAAATTAGTTTATTTGGCTTAATAACCTGGATTTTATCCAAACACTCAAAGTTAGCTTATTATGAGAATAACCAATACGCATCTCTTTTTTTCCTATCCAAACACCCCCTTAATCTAATTTTTATATAAAAAAAATTAATTTCTCTCTCATCCTACAAAATTATTTGTTAAAAATTTCATACCATCAACTAATAATTTAATATCCAATATCTAATTCAAACCATTTTTATTAAATAAATATAATTTATTATTAATTTTTATTATGTTGGAAAATATTAGAAACATTAAAAACGGAATTTGGATACGAAAAAACAAGGAAATCAAAAAGGTTACAAACAAAAAGTTCAGATTAAATTATTTAAAGGGTGTTTGGACAGATAAAAATAAAAAAAAGTTTATAACTTATTGTTTATCCCTACCGCTATAAGTTAAGTTTAAGTGTTTTGATAGTGTTTTGGTCAAAATTACACAAGTACTACTCAACCAAATTGAATGAGAGGCTGTGATGTTCGAATTGTGTAATAGCAAACGATAAAGAGAGTGAGACAATGGTTTGCAAGGAAAGTTTTTGATCCTTGTTAGGATCTCCGGCACAAAACCTTGGGAGGTAACAACGATCACATACATTGATGATTTTATTAATGTAGAATGATGATTACATAGAGTATTCTTGTGAGATCAAGTAAATAATTTGGTAGAGTAAGCTTCTAGCAAAAAAACAGTGTGTTGTGTGCGAGATACAAGTGTCAATTTATAGTCTAAACTAGCCAACAAGATATCTAATATTTCTGGGATCCTCTATGACCGGCTTCACGAACGTTATTTGACCAAGTATTTCAGGTCTTTAGCATAGTTTAGATGATTATTCGTTGAGAATTTGTCTTCCCTTACTTTTTCTTCATTTATATGAAGTATGAACAAAATATAATCGTTATGAATGTCAATGAAAATAGTAACAGAGATTGGCGGGATCCTGAGGTAACTGAGGATCCTGGACATTCGAGGATCCTAAATATTTCGAGGATCTTGGCCCTGACAATTGCTCCCAAGTTATTCCTGAAAATATGAGAATCAGTTTCATAGATGCTAAAGGGATAACTTAAATTAAGGAAATAAGAAAAGAGAGAAAGGTAATTTCCAGAATTAACCCTCAACGGCTAGGTAACTTTTGAATTTCAACGGGCAGATAACTAGCCGTTAATAGTCAAATCAGCCTTAATTCCCTAATATAGATATGAACGGTTTCTTTACTCCTTACTCATCGCGTTCTTTCCTTCTTTACCTGTACTGCTTTTCGAGTATCGACGATTAACTAGAAGGTAATTATTTTTACGTTTCGATTTCTTTCAGTATGGTTAGAAAAATGGCTATTTCCCGTAAAAGTATCTTAGCCCTCCCTGATGATGATTTTATCGATCAAGAGATCCTCTTTTACGAGGAGACGTACTCTTTTGGGGACGATGATATTGAGTGTCTGAGACTCAATGGGGCTTTTCCTCCCAAAACTATTTTTCATACCTTTAGATCCTCTCATTCAACCCGACTTCGTCTCTCCCACTTGGGTGTGCTTTCCTGAGTACCCATTCTCTTTGGATTTGAAATACCCTTTCCCCGGGATTGTTTCCAAATTCTGGAGGATCGTATATTGGGTCGACCAGATAAATCAATCAAAAGGCTTCGACGTAGGCCTTTTTGAATTGGCATGTATATATGATCTCACAACCTTTGGGAACTCTTGATTCCTCCTCAAGGTCAAAACCCACAGATCTCCTTTAGCCCTGAAAACCGAGCATAATGATGGAGCTTGGAAAGAAAGATACATCTTCGTGAGACGTAACTCTGTTCCCAATGGGGATCTTCTGTCGGATACATGGGTTAAAAAGGGTAGGATTCTTTAATATTAATATAAGGATCCTGGAATTTTCATCTTATTTTGTTTGCTTTTTTGCAGCTTTCAAATTCGAGGAGCTTGTTCCCGTTGTTGAGGATTATGAAGAAAAGATTGAGAAGTTCCTGGTTGTGTCTGAAGTCGAGAGATCTTTCCGATTTTATCAAGCCACCCTGCATGAAAGTTCTTCCTGTTGGATTAGTGTCTAAGTCCATAACTATATTTGGTATGTACTTGACCCGGTTGTGCATGATTATTTTGGGTTGCCTTCATCAAAGCAACTTGACTGAAGGAATAATATAGAAAGAGGTGATTATGGTTTATTAATATATTATGGGACTAATATATCAATAAAGAAATCATATTTGTTTAATTAACATTGGTCAAAAATTAATTAAGAATTAATTTGATGATCAAAAGAAGTTAATTGAACTAAGGGGACTGAACTGTAATTATGTGCTAGTTGCAAAGTAGGGCAAGGAAACCCTAATAGATAAGGTGGATGAATTCTAGGGATAAAGCCTTAAGATTTCGTCCATGATATGGTTTCTAGAATTATCTTATGGGCTGCTTGGTGGCTAAGTAATTGGATAAGGATAATGACTGAAACTCTAATTCCTACACCTATATAAAGGATCCTTGGGCATGAGAAATCTGGCCACTTGAACCCTGGAAGTCCTAGAACCGAATTTCTCCTATCCCCTCTCTCTCTCTCGCTCTTGTTTCCTCCAATTGCTCTTGGTGTTTGTGATTCATTAGAGACACAACATTTGAGGTACTAAAGTTCTCAAGGCTTCAAGATCTTCAATCAACAACAAGGTAATCATCTAGATTTGTTTTATTATGTTAATTTCGAATTTCATATGCTAGATCTAGAGTTTGAAAGTCTTGGATGAATTACATGTACAATAGAGAAACCTAGATCCAAACATTAGGGTCTGCATGAGCACATAGGATGTTTTTTTTGGCTCAAACCCATCACTTCCGTGGTATCATATATTTGTATGGTTTCTATTGTATTGATGCCTTGTATGTTCATTCATGCTTTAAAATCGTTTTTTGGGCTTTTTGCCTGATGAACTCAACAAGTTCCATTGAGAACTCGACGAGTTCCAATGAGAACTCGACGAGTTCCAATGAGAACTCGACGAGTTTAGCTGTCAGATAGAGAGATTTTCAGGATTTCTTGCTGTTTTGCTTAAGGATAATTACCTAAATCGTTTTTTACTATTAAAATCCGAATTTTATTACTGTTTTATGATTATCCTTACCAAATCAAAAGATAATTACCAATTGTTTGAATAATAAATTCTTTATTTAATAATACTTGATTATTTAAATTAATTGTTGAATTATCTTGTAAACAAAATTGATTAGGTCAATTTTAGATAATCATTATATTAATTGTTTAATTTAAATTATTTGCTATTTGATCATTTGTGTTTTGAAAAGTTCAAAACTTGTCCTCAAGTTTTGAAATTTAAATTTTTGGTTAAAAGTTTAATTTAAACTATTTAAATTTCAAACCCTCGAATTTTATAAGTTTAAAATTCAACCTTATACTTTATAATATTATAATATATATATATATATATATATATATATATATATATATATATATATATATATACACACACGTGACATCCTCATTTTTCACGGGCAGAAAAAACCGATTTTGTTTATGCATTATAAAAATCAGAGTACCTCTTTTAATAAAAATGTTGCGAAATTTATTCTCAGTAAAACATGATAAATACGATATCAAATCATTTCCAAATAAAATTATTTTTATTCAATTGAAAACATTTGGGATGTCATCGTCAATACATAAACGTAAGCATAAACAGAACTTACATTCATTATCACTAGTGATCTATATCTCCTTAATCTCTCAGTGTAACGTCACTTCATATCAACACCTGTGATATAAATAAACTGAGTGGGTCAGGTTGGGAAACTTGGTGAGTACATAGGGTTTTCAACCCACAATAATATAATTATTATGTTTAAACAATCAAACAATCAACCCAATTACTCATCCCCATTATCGTCTTTATTCTTAAGGATCTACCCTAAGAATCAGTTATTTCTCGTTCACTCATTCCTAAGGATCATCCTATGGAATCGGCACAAAGTCCATCGTTTCCACGGTTTAGACAACGGGCACTAAGTCTGCATAGGCGTCAGGGTTTAGGCATCAAGTCTGCATGATCACCAAGGTTTAGGTATCAAGTCTGCATGATCACCAGGGTTCAGGCATCAAGTCTGTATGATCACCAGGGTTTAGGCATCAAGTCTGCATGATCACCTAGGTTTAGAGTACACCGGGTGAACACATCGTTCACAACACCTACAAGTTGCGAGCCTGCTAGTGTTCCACTGGGCTGTCTAGAATAGTCCGTGGTTGTCATCCATACTCTGTTGAATGACGGGGTCATCGTTTGGGAAAAGGCTTATCACATCGTCCACCTCTCACCCTCACCTCGTGGTCTATAACACCTCTCAACTCATCATCCAACTCATATTCCATCTATTACATCTACCCATGTTTTACCCTAACATTATCGTATATATAAAATACATATACAGTTTAAATCATTTAAAACATGTATAAAATCGTTCATCCAACATAGACAGCAAGTATTCAAATAATATGCACACATTGCACGTAACTTCCTCATACGAAAAATCATGTTTTACCCCAACTTCGAAAAATCATAATTTCCTCATACGAAGTCAGATTTGGGCGTTCTTTTTATGGATGCTCTCGGTTTAACGTATTCTACAACTTTCGTTTAGATTGCTAAGGCTAAATCTTGCTCTATCGTAAATTCATTCTTTACGCTTCCCGGTATTGTGCCGGTTTTGCCGAAAACTTCGACGAGCCATAACTTCTTCGTTATAACTCGTATTTCGGCGTTCTTTATATGTAAGGAAACCTTGTGACATATACTACAACTTGGTTCAAATTATTTCTTCTAAATAATATTTTGTCGAAAAGTCATTTTCGACCCCTATTATCTATAAATTGACTAGCCCGGATCTACGGGCGTTACAATATATATATATATATATATATATATATATATATATATATATATATATATATATATATATATATATATATATATATATATATATATATATATATATATATTAATCGTATAATATTATAAATGCTAGTCTTACCGTTAGTAGGTCTCATTCACGAAGTCGGTCTATAAGGGGGTATAAGGTTATGGCCTATAAAATGACCGTTTAATGGGTGTTCACTCTCACCCACCACTCCCTTTTATTGGTGGAGGGTCGTTAGCCGAACGGGTAGGATAGGGAAACCCTTCCTCATTAATAAGTATAATGATTTATAAAAGTAATTAAATTTTTTTTCAAAAAATTATAAATCGTAGTTACTTTAAGTAAAAGTGAAATTGATGTAATTCCATAAAATTACACTTTGTACCTTTGCTAAGACGTTAGTGGAGAGTGTGTAGTTAACCGTCACACTAATTGGGTTCTAAGCAAAGGTGGCAAACGGTGATTCATTGTTTGTCATAGTTCGATGGAGCGTGTGTGGTTAACCGACACGTCGAATAGGTGATTGTAACAATGAGGGCACCATGTATATTTGCATGGTTATTCACACCCGCTTTGTGATCCTCGACGTCCCAGTCACAAACTAGAGGGGCATATCGAGATTTAAACATGTCATTGAAAAGTTAAATGAATCTTAAAAGATCTAGGAGTTTGCAATACATTTAAAACTTAATATCTTTTTCATTTTTTCACGATGGAGAATTAGTGAATTGTCATTCACTTACCTTCAAATTATTTACTTGTTAGATTATGGAATCCCTCTTCTAATTTGTAAATAATGTTGTTGGATCCTAGCCCTAATTTCTCATTTGGGTGTTTAATTGGGGATTCATTTCTAATCAAAATTTGTTCTTTTTCCTTTTTCAGATGTCGAACATCAACAACAATGCTTCCGGCTCGAATTCCTCCAGTTAGTTCTTGTTGGATAAGGTGTCTAAGTCCATAACTATATTTGAGATGTACTTGACCCGACCCGACATGGTCTATTTGGGTTGCACTTCACCTGAACAATTTATAGGGATAATCTTTCGAGAATAGTATAAGTTATGATTTATTAATATATTATAAGTTCTAATATATTAATATGAAATCATATTATTTAATTAGTCTAGATCTAAAATGAATTTAGAATTAATTTAGTGATCAAAAGTGTGACTAATTAAATATGGACTCTTGTATTTATATAGTGTGGGCTTAATGCTTATTTAGAATGGGCTAGGCTTGCATGGAAAGTCTACGGAGCTTTAACCCATGGATCTCATGAAATGAAAGGTCATGGGTATTAGGGTTTACATAGATGTAGGGGTGGCAACTCTCGACCCAACCCGTAACCCGACACTGACCAACCCGAAAATAGACGAGTTTGGTTTGAGATTTTTGACCCACCAACCCGTCAACCCGCCAACCCACCAACCCATTTATTTCATGGGTTGGGTTGGGTTATCTGTTTGGGTTTCGAGTTAACTCGACAACCCGTATATATATAAAATTATTAATTAAATTTGATTTTCCATTTGTATTCGTAATATTTTGATCATTGTATTCATTCCGTATTCATATGTGACTAATCTGCATTTGCGGTTCGTTAATCAGAAAAAGAAAAAATACACGTCGTTATTTCAGGAGTCACAAACGAAGAACACATCCACTTTCTATGAATGTTTTTATTTTTCATTTTTATTTGGATGTTATTGACTTTATGAATTTATGTTGAAAACCTTTTTTATGTTAATTATTTTAATCATTTTATGAATTTATGTTGAAAAAACCTCATTTTTTAAAATATGTTGTTTATTTATTAAACGGGTTATATGGGTTGGGTTTGACCCATTAATTTGTGAACCCGCGAACCCATATACTTAAAAGGGTTATATGGGTTGTGCTGGGTTGAGGTTTCCAACCCACCAACTCGTGACCTGCCAACCCGTCAACCCATATATTATATGGGTTGAGTCGAGTTTATGTTTTTTGACCACCAACCCGCCAACCCGCTAACCCGAACCCAACCCAATTGTCAGGCCTAGTGAGGATCCTTAGTTTTTTCCTATTTGTAGTGAAGACTTTAATGATCCTCTGTTAATGTATTTATGTATGATCCAAAGCCACTCACTCTAGTGCTCGCTTCACTCTTGCTGATCTTGACATAGCCATGTCGCAGGACTAGCTGGTGGTGAAGAAGGAAATGAATTCGTCTTCTCTTCCTCCTAAAAGATCAACAATGGACTTGACGGTGAAGGCTCCAGTATCCCGGAAAAGAAAAATTGTTGAGTCCACAAGTTTATCTTTGGAAAGCCTTGGAGTTGAGGAAGCACTTCAAAAGTTGGTATTTTTCTCCCAAGCCATAAGTGTTGACCCCATTCTCGTTTTATTATTCATTTTGTTTTTTGCTGACTCGCTGTATCTTTGTCATGGGTCTCTGATCATGTTTCCGTTGATCTAAGGATCCGGGAGGAGAGGGCTGAACAAGCCCTTCAAGGACATGATAGGATGTGGAAGGCAACCAATGAGGATCTTCTGAGGAAGGTGAAGCTGCTCAACAAGGAGAGGACTGAGAGAAAGGAGGAGCACGTACACAAGATGGAAGAGGTGATTTCCGACGCGAAGGTCAGCGTTGCGGTGGCTATTTAGGAAGCCAAAATTCGTCATGCGGAGGATCTCGAGAATGCAGGTTCCTAGGATGTGGACGGTTGGCGCGAGGCACTGGACAAGATGGCTGACAAGCCTACTACCGCCTGATTGGTCTATATTTATAACACAATAAATTGTACTGAATATGTTGAATTAATGTATGATTGCCCAAGAATGACACTACTTTGATGAGTTGTTGAACTTTATATGCAGGTCATTATATATGACTAAAATTGGGTGAAAACTGCAAGAAAAATGAGCAAAATGAAGTTAACAAGCGTGGGAGACGAATTGCTAAAGGAATGAAGAAAAATGGTGTTCATAAATATGACCACTCTTCAATGTTTTGATCATATCTCAAGATCTAGAGCTCCGATTGACATGAATGAAGAAGTTCTGGAAACTAGACAAAATTTCCTACAACTTTCATGTTTTGCGTTTTTACTAATTCTACTGTTTTCATGTAACGACCCAATTTTCACATCCAAAAATTTCGTTTTGAAACATTACTTTAGAAAAACATTGTTTGATCAAACCATAACACAACGTAAACCATGTCTAAAAGCCAAACCATACAACCCATCAAAATATCAGAGTATAAATCCCAGAGAATCTCGTAAATGCGGAAACCAGTGTGTGTGCATGATGTGCCGTTACCGCGCCGGTTCCTTCCCCTTTAATGAAGAGGTACCTAAAACCAAAACGGTAAACTGTAAGCACAAAGCTTAGTGAGTTCCCCCACTGTACCACATACCAAATAATCACATAACATACACATATTGTCAGACATATTTGGGTGCCCGACCTACCCCTTCGGCCCTCTCGACTGGACATTGCCTAGCATATCTGGGTGCTGGCCTCCCCTTCGGTCCTCTCGACCGGATACTGCCTAGCATATCTGGGTGCTAGCCTCCCCTTCGGTCCTCTCGACCGGATACTGGGGAACTACTTCTCCCCTCTACTACTACTTCATAACATGTATCGCAATATCGGTATCTATCTAGCATGGATGGGTATGACTACCCCTTCGGCCCTACCGACCGGATATCTCGGGGACTATCTCCCCCTACTGTCACTAGCACGTAGCATCGTATCATACTAGCACATAAACACAACACAGGTAGTAGTAATCCCTAGATGAATATCACAGAGACAATCATCCACATACAACTCCTATTGGTGGGCCGGTATTGTGGCCGTAGACACCGCTGCTGGAAGGTAACTCACCTCGAAGTAGCTGCTGATCTGATCGGGAACTGACTGTCTACTGCTGCTGCTGCTGCTCCGGAAATCCTCCGGCTGCAATTCCCACAACATACTCAATCAAACACTGCTAACTGTCCTTTGGGTAAAATGACCATTTAACCCCTGATCATGCCCTAAGTCAAAGTCAGAGTCAACTTTCAGTTGACCCGACTCGCCGAGTTGGCTTTCCAACTCGCCGAGTCCCTACCCAAACGATTGCCCTGAATCCTGTTTCTACTCGTCGAGTTAGGCGATGACTCGACGAGTTCTCCTTCTAAACTGATATTCAAGTCCTTCATCCTACTCGCCGAGTTGTATGAACAGCTTTCCGAGTCTGTTCTTGATCTAAGGAGATTGCCTTGAACTCGCCGAGTCAGGGCATTGACTCGCCGAGTTCCTCCATAGATGAGTTCAGCTTCCGACTCACTGAGTCACACCCCGTGACTCACTGCTCACTCGATACTACGAAAAGGGGACAAACTCGGAGACTCGCGAACAGACTCGTCGAGTCACATGAACGACTCGCCGAGTCGTTGCCATGCACCCACTAAATACACAAATTTGCTCGATTCCAGTCCATGTCATTCACAGATCTGGACTCCTAGAATACGAATCACACGTAGAGTTTCCAACTTTACGTGTAGATATTCACCAATACGGATTTTAGGGTTCAAAATGTACTTAAAATGGTAGATCCAAGGTTTTCAAGCAATGAGGGTCCATAAAGGCTACAGATCCGAGCCCTTAGAGCCCAAACATGCCTAGATCCGAAGTCCCTCAACACTATAAGCTCACTACACAAAGGTCAAGACTAGAAGAAGCCTTGAAATGGCTAACACAAGCTCTCAACAAGATAATAATGAAGGGACAAAGAGGGTTTCGAGTCCAATACCTCCAGAAGTCCTGAAATGGCACAAAGATTCTGGATCTTCTTCCTTTCCTCTTAATCTACCTTCTTCTTCTCTCCAAACTTCAAAGAAATGCACCAAAATCACCCAAAACATCAAAAGAGGGGTTAGAGCTTCAAGAGGGAATGTTCTGGACGCAATGGGGGCTGATATGAGGCACAAAACGTCGTTTAAATAGGGTGCAACCCCTGAAAATTAGGGTTTCATCCAACAGCGGTGACTCGCCGAGTCCGGAATATGGACTCGCCGAGTCGCCAACTTAAACATGTCCCGGGTCCCGTCCTTACTCGGCGAGTCGGACCTATGACTCGCCGAGTCCAAGGCTAGAAAGAAGGAAAATTCTCAGTAAGATTTACATATCGGGAACCAGGTGCTACAAATCTCCCCCACTTATTTTAGACTTCGTCCTCGAAGTCTGTTGCTCGATCCTGAAACAGCTCGGGATAATGCTCCATCATCTCGTCCACCGGCTCCCAAGTCCATTCCGAACCCTTGCGGTACTGCCATTGCACCTTCACTAGCTCCACCCTCTTGTTTCTCAAATCCTTCGACTTCCTGTCAAGGATTGCAACTGGACGCTCAATATAATTCAGGCTGTCATCAACCTGAATATCCTCCAAAGGCACTACTGTTGAATCGTCCACTAGGCACTTCCGCAGCTGGGAAACATGGAAAGTGTTGTGGATCTGGCTGAGCTCGACTGGCAGATCCAGTCTATACGCCACCTTGCCCACCCGGGCTACGACCCTGAACGGTCTGATGAATCTCGGGCCCAACTTGCCCCGCTTCCTGAATCGAATGACGCCTTTCCAAGGCGACACCTTCAGGAGAACCATATCCCCGACCTGGAACTCCAAGTCGGATCGACGCTTGTCGGCGTAACTTTTCTGCCGACTCTGAGCAGTCTGAAGCCTGCTCCAGACCTGCTGGATCCTCTCGGTCGTCTTGAGCACCACTTCGGTGCTCCCCATGACTCTCTGGCCAACTTCACCCCAGCATATCGGGGTCCTGCACCTTCGTCCGTACAACATCTCAAATGGGGGACGGTCAATACTCGCGTGGTAGCTGTTGTTGTATGAGAACTCGGCCAGGGGAAGATAGGTATCCCAACTACCACCGAAGTCTAGCACGCACGCCCGCAACATATCCTCCAGAGTCTGGATGGTCCGCTCGCTCTGACCATCCGTCTGCGGGTGAAAGGCGGTGCTAAAATGCAAATGAGTGCCCAATTCGTCATGAAATCTCTTCCAAAATCTGGAAGTAAAATGCACATCCCTGTCCGACATCACCGATACCGGCACCCCGTGCCGCGCCACAATCTCCCTAACATAGATGTCGGCCAATTTCTCGGCCGATATGCTTTCTTGAATCGGAATAAAGTGAGCACTCTCGGTGAATCGATCCACGATGACCCAAATCGAATCCACTCCACGTGCGGTCCTGGGAAGCTTCGTGATAAAATCCATCGTGATATCTTCCCATTTCCATAGTGGAATATCCAATGGCTGCATCTTGCCATGCGGTCTCTGATGTTCGGCCTTGACCTTCCTGCAGGTCATGCACCGCTCAATGTACCATGCCACATCCCGCTTCATGCAGGGCCACCAATAATCTAGACGAAGATCCCTATACATCTTCGTCGCCTCGGGATGAATAGAGAATCGGGACTTGTGCGCCTCCTCCATCAAAATCTGGCGCACGCCTCCGTGATACGACATCCACACCCTACGGTGTAATTCCAATAATCCTCGACTATCATAATCAAAGGAGGAAACCTGATCCACTACACGCTCTCTCTTCCGATGTTCCTCCTTGATAGCCTCCTGTTGAGCCTCCCGAATTTGCTCCAACAGGGGAGTCACCACGGTCATCCTCATGCAAACATCCCTGATCGGCACCGCCTTGCGGCTAAGCGCATCGGCCACCACGTTGGCCTTCCCCGGATGGTAAAGGATCTCGCAATCATAATCCTTCACCACATCCAACCACTGACGTTGCCTCATGTTCAGATTTGGCTGATCCATGAAGTACCTCAGACTCTTGTGGTCCGTGTAGATGGTACATCGAACCCCGTAGAGGTAATGCCTCCAAATCTTGAGGGCGAAAACCACCGCCCCCAGCTCCAAGTCATGCGTCGGGTAGTTTGCCTCGTGAGGCTTGAGCTGCCTCGAGGCGTAGGCAATGACATGCCCCCTCTGCATCAATACCGCGCCCAACCCTGAAATGGACGCATCACAATAAACCACAAAATCCTCTACGCCCTATGGCAGGGCTAAGATCGGCGTCTCGCACAATCTTTGTCTCAGTGTCTCAAATGCAGCCTGCTGCTCGGGTCCCCACCGAAAGACCACGGCTTTCTTCGTCAGCCGCGTCAGGGGTATGACTATCTTGGAGAAATCCTGAATAAATCTCCGATAGTAGCCTGCTAATCCCAGGAAACTTCGAATCTCAGATGGAGACTTCGGAACCTCCCATCTCATCACGGCCTCGACCTTGGCCAGATCGACCAGAATCCCGTTCTGGTTGACAAGGTGTCCGAGAAATTGCACCTCGCGCAACCAAAACTCACACTTAGAGAACTTGGCATACAAGCTCTCCCTCCTCAGAGCCTCCAACACCTCTCTCAGATGCTCCTCATGCTCCTCCTGAGTCTTAGAATAAACCAAGATGTCATCGATAAAAACTATCACAGACCGATCCAACATCGGTCTGCAAACGCGGTTCATGAGGTCCATGAACGTGGCAGGACCATTGGTGAGCCCAAACGGCATCACCACAAACTCATAATGGCCAAAGCGCGTCCGAAACGCGGTCTTCTGCGTATCCTCCTCCCTGACCCTCATCTGATGATAACCCGAACGCAAATCAATCTTGGAGAACCAATATGCTCCCTGAAGCTGGTCAAAGAGGTCACCAATCCTCGGGAGTGGGTAACAGTTCTTCACCGTTACCTTGTCCAGCTCCCGGTAATCTATACACATCTGATGCGACCCGTCCTTCTTCTTCACAAACATAATCGGGGCTCCCCAGGGCGAACTGCTCGGACGAATAAACCCCTTGTCTAGCAGCTCCTGCAGCTGCGTAGACAACTCCTGCATCTCGGTAGGAGCCAACCAATACGGCGCCTTAGCTATCGGAGCCGCACCGGGTACAAGGTCAATCCTGAACTCCACCCGTCGCTCCGGAGGTATCCCAGGAAGCTCCTCTGGAAAAACATCTGCGAACTCTCGCACCACCGGAACCTCGCTCACTGTTGCCTTACCCGCCTCCCGGGTATCCATCACATACGCGACATATCCTACGCATCCCTGCTGAAGATAGCGCCTAGCCCTCGCTATTGAACATACAGTGGGTCCACACTGCGGCCTCTTGCCATGAATAACTAGCTCTCCCCCGCTTGGGGTCCTGACCCGCACTAGCTGTTGCGCGCAATCTATCACCGCCCCATTAGGGCTCAACTAATCCATGCCTATAATCACCTTGTTCCCACGCAACGACATGGGAACCAAGTCTACCAGGTAACGCTCCTCAAACAAACGCAGAACGCAATCTCGAAACACCATCGATGCTCACACCGATCGATCATCAGCAATCTCTACCTCTAAAGGGCAATTTAACTCGCCTGAAGTCTCATGAAACTTCTTGCTAAGCGCAAGGGAAACAAACGATCGGGATGCACCCGAGTCGAACAATACCTGAACTGGGATGTCGTTCACATGGAACGATCCTAATGCATACATATACATACGGAGCACATATCAATATCATAACATCATAAAAATAAGATATAGGGAAAGAATCATACCCGTCACCACATCGGGTGCGGCGCATGCCTCCTCGGTAGTCAACTGGAATGCTCGGCTCCTCACCACCGGAGCCTCTGCCTTGCCCTGCCGGCCATCCGTGATCCGCAAGGTCGCTGGAGTTGGCGCCTTCACCGGCGTTGAAACTGTCAACTGAGGGCAATTGGTCTTCTTGTGGCCCCTCTGGTTGCAGTGGAAACACAACAACTCCGATGTCTGAATAACTGTTGCCGGAGCAGTGCAATCCCTACTAAAGTGCCCAGACTTGCCGAACTTGTAGCAGCCTGATGATCCCAACCGGCACGCTCCCTCGTGCGTCTTGCCGCATTTCCTGCAGCGTCCCCGTCCCTGTTGGCCTTTCGGCCCCGCATCTGATCCCTTGGGCTTCTTCCCCGAAGCCCCTCCTGACTGACCCTCTTCTGCCTTCCGTTTCCGGATGTGCTCCAAATCTATATCCTTCTCCCTCGCCCTGGCAATCATAGAGTCCAAGGTGGGCAAGCTGAAAAACTAACGTGCTCCCGGATATCAGCCCAGAGCATGTCGTGATAGCGGGTCCTCCTCATATCCTCGTCACCAGCATACTGGGGCACCAACAAGGCCCTCTCCCGGAACTTGGCGGTGATCTCCGCCACAGTCTTCGTCGTCTGTCTCATGTCCAGAAACTCCCTGGCCAGCTACTGAAGCTCGACAGCCGGTGCAAACTCTGCCCTGAACCTGGTCACAAAGTCTGACCAGGTCATAGCCTCGATAGCTGAGGCTCTCAACGAGTCACCCACTGACTCCCACCAATCCCGGGCTCGGTCCCGTAAACACCCGACTGCATACCTCACCTTCGACCCCTCGGGGCAGAAGCTGGTCAACTGAGCAGACTCGATGTCTGCAATCCATCGCCTGGCAGCAATGGGGTCTTTCACCCCATGGAAATCCGGCGCACCACTGCCCCTGAAGTCCTTGAAGGACAGTGTGCGAGATCCCGTCTGCAATCATCTTGAAAAACTATTCTCTTATTTGTAAGTTGTAATTGCACATCATTTCCATCTTTACAACTTGTGATTTTGTTCTAGCCATGTGTGACTAGAACCCTAGTTTCTCCAACTTCATGTTTTGACTCTTGGTTGTGAGTTCAATCATATGACTTGATGTTTGCTCTTAATTTTTATCTAGTGAAATTGATTTTGCCTTAATCAAATGTTTGATTCTAATTGTGATTCTTATTGACCATTTGAATTAGGGTTAGGTCATTCAAGTTATCCATTTTGCAAAATCCATAACTGTTTTGTGAATTGGACAAAGTAACAAGCATTAAATTGAGTTCCATTGAATGAATTTAGTGTAAATATTTCTCACACGCTCTTACGCTCCCAAGTTTGTGAGGAGTATTGGGTGTTGTTGGGAACATTTGCGTAAAGCTTAATGTTATCTTTTAATCTAATTCTAAGAGTTTGTTTAGATTAGGTTAGTAAGGTTAGGGTTAATCAAAGAGCTTGTTTTGGTTAATTAATGTGGTGAATGGGAAGTGTTGGAGCTTGTTAACATTTTCAAGTACCAACTTAGATAGAATTGAGCAAGTATCTGGTCATCTTTGAATCACATTGCTAAGTTGTCATACATAGAGCTGGAGTCCTTACAACTTCTAAATTTATTTCACTTATTTAGTCGATTACTTGTGCATTTAATTATTTGTTCTAATCATTGCATTCAACTCCCCTCCCTCTTTACTGTTGGTGACCAAAGTACCTTGCGCAAAGAGGTATAGACTGATTGTCCCGTGTCTCTGTGGATTGACCTTACTTGCCTTGTACTACCTTTTAGTGCAATATAGTAGTGTTCTTTTGGAGTATATCGTACCCCTTTATTTGTTGGGTTTGACACACCTAACACTTACCAATACAAACATCACATCACCCTTACCCTCATATGCATATATATACATATATATATATATATATATATATATATATATATATATATATATATATATATATATATATATATATATATATATATATATATATATATATATATATATGGACGAAATCACCATTCATAATTCTCATTTCCATCTTCAAACTTCCCAATTTTCTCCCAATAAATAGTTCTTAACTATCTTCAAATTTTCACATAGGAAGCATCATCAAAAGTTCACAGGAAACTACTTCTTCAAATTAATTCTTAGGATTTTGGTAAGTTCTCTTGTTTAATCTAGTGTTTTTATAACACTTTCATGATTTGTTCAACTAGTTTACACACAATATTGTGTGTTAAATACTCGTAAGATACGAACACCTTCACGCATTTTAACTTGAAGAACATCCCTATCACTTCGTTATTCAGCTAAGAACACACTCGAGGTGAGTTCATACCCCTATAATTTTCAAAATTTTTCTATGTTTTAAGGGGTGAATACAAGTAAAACACAAGAAAACTTGTGTTAATATACAAACCATTATATATATATATATATATATATATATATATATATATATATATATACTAGTTGTTTACCCGCGCCAAACGACGAGTGCAAATTATTCTTTCAAAAATTAGTTTCAAGAGGCAATTAATATACATTGTTGACTGAAAACACAATTAAATCTTTGCTTTTCTTAGTATAATTATGATTTAGTTTGTTATTTTTTATCACAAAAGATGGCTAACTGATAAATCAACGCGTAGATAGACATCCTTAAATGGTCTAGGCGATCGACCCAGGTAAAACGATTAATTGGCATCTTGCCGGAGATCTTTAATTGTATTCGAACTTATTTTTTAATAAATAAATATAAAATATCTCCTAACAAAATTAATAATATGCAAGTTTTATTGTTATTTACTTATTTTTTTAGAATATAAATAATTTATTGAAAAATTATTCAAATATTTATATGTTCTAAGAAAATAAATAGTTGAAATTTTAAAATTTTAGTCTGATATTTGAAATTTTGAAAGGATATATTGTCATTTAAAAATTGACAAAAAATTTCAAGTCGAATAAAATTTTCAATTTTATCGTCAAATAGAGGTTTTGTTTTAATTTTGGTCCCTAATTAATTTCTATACTATCCATTAAATGGAATTAATCTCATTCCTAACTTGCATATTATCCTATCTATTTCCTAATTAATCTTTACATTAATATTAAATGGTATTAATCTCATCCCCGACTTGCATAAGATCATTTCTACGATGCACGTCAGGAGAAACCAACACTATATTCTAAGGGACACAAAATCTAAACCATAAAAGTTCACATGGAAACGACCAAAAGATTTTAGGGGTAAAATGGTCCAAATCAAAATAAATACGATACATTATCCAACAAAAATCAATCATCTCCCAGGGAAAATTCATCCCATTAGAGCAAACACTATACATAACATTAACTTAAGAACCATTTCAGACCCAAAAATTCCAACATCGCACTAATCTTGGACTATAACCATGT
Source organism: Lactuca sativa (assembly GCF_002870075.4). Lineage (NCBI taxonomy): Eukaryota > Viridiplantae > Streptophyta > Magnoliopsida > Asterales > Asteraceae > Lactuca > Lactuca sativa. Next base: position 44,717,756 of record NC_056625.2, read on the forward strand.
ACTTCTAGAGTAAACTCCAACGGAATGGACATCGACCATTGTATTTTTCCTTTTTGATTTCAACTTCAGCCATTCACCTGTATAGCAAACCATTTCCTTCACTCGGTAAAGTAAGAAACAGAAAACGAATTTGAAGTCTGAACAAAAAAACTTAAAATATCATCGATTTACAAAAGCCGATACTTTTTCAAAAAAACTTAGTTTTGTCTTGTCTTGAAAAGTGATTTCAGGTGTAGATGAAACTCATGGAGTTTGTGTCGAAAATTTATGTGCCAAAGCTTCATCCGTGATCATCAAAGAATTCTAATTCGAAGGAGCAAGAAATGAAGATTATTCTTTCAACATTAAATATTTCAACCCCAGAAGCAAGGTGAAGTTGCACTTGAAGATTATGTGACGGATTGCATTGAAGTCTCCTCAATCAATCTGTTGCTATCTTAAACCTGCTGAAGTGATCCAGAAGATTTGTTCTCTTTGATGTTGTGACATCCCCATTTTCACGGCCAGAAAAAGACCGATTTTTGTTTATGCTTTATAAAAATCAGAGTACTTATTTTCATAAAAATGTTGCAGAATTTGTTCCCAGAAAAATACGATAAATATGTTATCAAAGCATTTTTGAAGAAACGTATTTTATTCATTTTAAAACGTTTGGGATTTCATTGTCAATACAGAAACATAAGCATAAACAGAACTTACATTAATTTACACTAGTGATCTATATCTCCTTAATATCTCAGTGTAATGTCACTTCATATCGACACCTGTGATATAAATAAACTGAGTGGGTCGGGTTGGGAAACCTGGTGAGTACATAGGGTTTTCAACCCACAATAATAAAATTATTATGTTTAAACAATCAAGCAATCAACCCAATTACCCAACCCCGTTATCTTCTTTATTCTTAAGGATCTACCCTAAGAATCAGCTATTTCTCGTTCACTCATTCCTAAGGATCGTCCTAAGGAATCGGCACGAAGTCCCTCGTTGCCACGGTTTACACAACGGGCACTAAGTCTGCATAGTCACCAGGGTTTAGGCATCAAGTATGCATGATCACCAAGGTTTAGGTATCAAGTCTGCATGATCACCGGGGTTTAGGCATCAAGTCTACATGATCACCTAGGTTTAGAGTACACCGGGTGAACACATCGTTCACAACACCTACAGGTTGCGAGCCTGCTAGTGTTCCACTGGACTGTCTAGAATAGTCCGTGGTTGTCATCCATGCTCTGCTGAATGACGAGGCCATCGTTTGGGTAAAGCCTTCTCACATCGTCCACCTATCACCCTCACCTCGTGGTCTATAACACCTCTCAACTCATCATCCAACTCATATTCCATCTATTACATCTACCTATGTTTTACCCCAACATTATCGTAGATATAAAATACATATACAGTTTAAATCATTTAAAACATGTATAAAATCGTTCATCCAACATAGACAACAAGTATTCATATAATATGCACACATAGCACGTAATTTATATAAAATACTTCATATCTATGTGTAAGATGAAAGTAACTATGCACTCACCTGATAAGGTGATGACTCGGTACTCGGACAACACTTCGTTACTGCTAAAACAATTTCCCTCGGACAAAACCTAGTATCATTACCACTAGAGTTTAGTCTAACGTTAACCGCGACTAATTAATAGTCTATATATTATTACTATTATATAAACGTTAAGAAACACTCTTATATAACTCATAATAATAGCCCAAATACTTATTATAAGGTCCTATTAACATTACTATATTAAAACATAAGCTATACTAAAGATAGGTTAGGCGTAGCTCACTTACAGCGGGTTTTCTCGAAAATCGGGCTTCACTGGAGCAGCATTTCCAAGCCGAAAGGCTCTTTCCTCGGGACTCTGGGAGCCTCGGGGCTTCCTTCGGGTGCTAGGGAGGTTCCTTAGGCTTTTTGGGGGGTTAGGGAGCTTAGAGAGAGAGAGAGAGAGTAGAGAGAGAAAGAACGTTTGAGAGGTGTGAAGAAATGGCAAGACCCGACACCTCTATTTATAGGGTGAATTCTTGATGGACTCGCCGAGTAGGAGGACCTACTCGCAGATTTGGGCCATGTGGCAGCCTTCTGGTGATGCCACGTGTCCAATTCTGGTGGTGCCACGTCACCCATATCGCGTATCAGCCTTCAAACTTAGAAAAATCACAACTCTCGCATATGAGCTCCGTTTTCAACGTTCTTTTTTTCAACGCTTACGTAAAATCAAGATCTACAACTTTCATTTAGACTCCGTCGGCTAATTCTCGACCGATCTTAAATTTAACAGTAGGAGGCGTTTAGACTGTTAAATGACCGCGAAGAATTCGTAACTCCTTCATATGGACTTTGTTTTTGTATGTATTTTTACCGTTGAGTTCCTATTAATAAGATATTCAACTTTAAATTAGGTCGCGTAAGCTGAAAACCGCTCGAACTAAAAATCGAGTTTCGGGCCGTGCACTGCTAAGCCAAATCTTAGAAAATTCACAACTTCCTTATACGAAGTCAGATTCAGGTGTTCTTTTTTTTTGTATGTTCTCGGTTTAACATATACTACAACTTTCGTTTAGATTTATAAGGCTAAAAGTCGCTCCATCATAAATTTACTATTTACGCTTCCCGGTGTCGTGTCGGTTTTGACGTAAAACTTCGACGGGCCATGACTTATTCGTTATAACTCGGATTTCGGCGTTCTTTATGTTGGATATAGTGTCTAAGTCCATAACTATATTTGGAATGTACTTGACCCGACCCGGCATGGTCCATTTGGGTTGCACTTCACCCGAACAATTTATGGATCATCTTTTGAGAATAGTACAAGTTATGATTTATTAATATATTATAAGTTCTAATATATTAATATAAGATCATATTATTTAATTAGTATTGATCTATAATTACTCTAGGATTAATTTAGAGATCAAAGATATTACTAATTAAATATGGGCTTCCATATTTATATAGTGTGGGCTAATGCTTATTTGGAATGGGCTAGGCTTGCATGGAAAGTCCATGGATACTTCATGGAGCTTTAAACCATGGATCTCATGGAAATGAAGAGACATGGGTATTAGGGTTTACATGGATGTAACCCTAATCCACCACACTATATAAAGGAGGCTTTGGTTCTTGAAATCAAGCTAGTGGATACTAGTTGAGGAGAGTAAAGCAAGAGGGCCGATTTCAAGATAGTAGTGACTATTCTCTCAAAGTTCCAAGTTTATGGTGATGTTTGATTTCCATTTGAGGCATCCACACTATTGGTGCTAGGCTATAAAACTCCAAGCAATCAACTACTACTACAAGGTAAGTATTTCTACTAGCTTTATTTGATTCATGTTCCCCATGCTATTCTAGTTAGGATATGAACCTTGAAAAAATAATTATTTGCATGTATCCTAGACAAACATAGATCCAAGGTTTATTAGGGTTGCATGTACACTTAGGAAGTGTTAGAATGCTCAAAACCCATCAGTGGTATCAGAGCCTGTTTTTTTTTTTTTTGTTTGATACTTGATGCAAAATAGTTGAAAAGTCGAAAAACTTGTTGTCTGCCTGATGAACTCGCCGAGTCCATGGGGGGACTCGCCGAGTTCATGTGTATCTTCAACCTACTCGCCGAGTAGGTTCATGCACTCGGCGAGTAGAAGCCACAACGTGTAGATTTTCGACTTTAGTTGCTGGAAATGGACTAGAAACATTACCCTAAACTGTTTTGGTACTTGAAAACTTGTTTTAGATGGTGTAATGTCTTTGCTAATCCATTTACAACAACTTCTTATCAAAATTACAAAGTTTTATATGTAATTTTTGATTCATGAAAGTATTCATATTCATGTTCTTGATCTTATGATGTTTAGATGATCATAGGAATTATTTGTAACCTATGTGGTAGATTAATTCATGGTCATTATGTGTTTTAATGGAGTCCATAACTTGTCCTCAAGTTATGGAAAACCAAAAGTCACTTGAATTAAAACCATTAAAAGAACACAAAAGTTAGAAAAATGAAGAGTCTTCATATTTATTACTCTATTAAACTCATAAGTTACAAGAAATGAAAAGTTTTGAAAGTTTACGAAACTCGCCCTCAAGTTTTGGAACAAGTAAAGTCATATTAAAAACTTTAATTCCAACCCTTAGAATTTTAAAAGTTAAAATTCAACCCTTATACTTATAATATATAAGTTAATATATATATATATATATATATATATATATATATATATATATATATATATATATAAGATTAAAGTCGTCTTACCGCTAGTACGCCTCATTCACGAAGCCGGTCTATAAGGTGGGTATAAGGTTGTTGCCTATAAAATGACAACTTAATGGGTGTCCACTCTCACCCACCGCTTGCTTGATTGGTGGAGGGTCGTTAGCCGAACGGGTAAGACAAGGACTTATAAATTCTCATTAAAAGTATGATGAATATTATAAAGTAACTAAATGTTTTATTAAATTCCCAATCTTAGTTACTTTAGGAAAAATGTGAATAAGGTGCTAATCCATGAAATTACACTTTACACTTTGTTTAAGTCGTTGGTGGAGCGTGTGTGGTTAACCAGCACACTAACTTGGACTTAACAAGGTATGTAAAGGGTGACTTAATATTTATCATAGTATCGATGGAGCGTGTGTGGTTAACCGGCACATCGATTGAGGGGTAATTTATTAAGGGTACCAAGTAATTTGCATGGTTACTTCACACCTCGTTTTGTGATCCTCGGCATCCCAGTCACAAAACTTGGAGGGCACACTCGAGATTGAAAAAGGCCTTTGAAAAGTTCATTGAATCTCAAAAGAATCTAGGAGTTTCTTAGAACCAAATTAAATATTTTAATATTTCGACTTTGGTGGAAATTGGTGAATCGTCATTCACCTACCTTTCAAATATGTTATTACTTAGATTACGGCATACCTCTTCTAAGTATAATATATTGTGATTGGGTTCTATCCTTAATACTACATTTGGGTGTTTTATTAAGGACTATCTCAATATCTAAACTAATCCTTCTTTCTTCTCTTATCAGATGTCTGCAAACAACGCTGCTTCTGGCTCTAATCCTAGTGGCTCCTTTTCTCTTATGAACTTGTGTGGGAAAGTCACTTTTGATGGATCCAACTTTAATGAGTGGATCAGAAACATCAGAATGATTACTCGCTACGAGGACAAGGAATATGTCCTCGATAAGGAGCTTAAGGAGATTGATGAGACAGTTGCTACTCCTCAATAGATCGCTGAGTTTAGGGCACATGAAAGGGATGCCACCAAAGTGGCATGCATCATGATGGCCACTATGACCGCGGATCTCCAAAAATCCTATGAAGATTTCTACCCCTATGAGATGCACCAATATTTGATGTAAAGATACCATCAAAGTGCTCGTCAAGAGAGGTATGAAACCATCTCCTCCATGATAACAACTCACATGAAGGATGGTGAACCCATCACGAGCCACATGCAGAAAATGCAAAGATTTGTGGACCTTTTGCTGAAGCTAAATGTGAACTTCCCTGAGGAGCTTGCAATAGACATCATTTTGCACTCCTTACCTTCATGTTATGATCAATTCCGCATGACATACCACATGAACAAGGAAGAGGTCACACTCAGCAAACTTCATGGACTCTTAAAGACCGCGGAAAGTGGTCTTAAGGGTAAGGCGATTGTTACTCCTACTCCTACCAACACCGCCCCTGTCTTGGTAATCGGGAAAGGACGAGGGAAGAAGAGAAAGAGTTCTTCGAAGGGTACCAAGGTTAGGACCCTTGATGGCTCTTCTTCAAGTGGAACCAAGAAAGGTTTCATCACTCCTTCTTCTGACCCAAAAGAGGCTGAATGCTTCTATTGCCATGAAAAGGCACATTGGAAGCGGAACTGCCCAAAGTACCAACAAGATGTGAAGGATGGGAAAGTTAAACCCAACCATGCAGGTATTTACACTATCGTTTCTAATAACTCACCCAATTCTAACTGTTGGGTCCTTGATACCGGTTGTGGTATTCATATTTGTTGTGACTTGCAGGGACTAAGAAGAAGTGAGAATGTGGAGCAAGGAAGGATAAACTTAATCATGGGGAATAGGAAAGTTACACTTGTCACCAAGATTGGAGTTTATACTTTGTCGCTAAGTAGTGGGTTAAATTTAGATTTGAATAAATGTTGTTACTCGCCAGAAATGGCAAGAAATATTATTTCCTTTCATGCATTGTACAAAAATGGGTTTACCTTTTCATTTAATAGTGAAGTTGGTTCTATTGATGCTTTCTTTAATAATGTTCTTTATTTTAAAGCATTACCTTGTGATGGTGTGTATGAAGCCGTGTCTGTTGTAGATAACTTAGGAAATAATGTGATGTGTATTGATTCTAATAATAATAATAACTTGGATAAAGCATCATTATGACATTCTCGTCTTGGACATATAGGCAAGAAATGCATAGGCCAACTCCAAAAGGATGGCGTCTTGGAGTCGTTTGACCTAAAGTCAGATGATAGTTGCGAATCATGTTTACTTGGAAAAATGACAAAGTCACCATTCACAGGCTCTTGTGAGAGGGGTGAAGGTTTGTTGGACCTTGGACACACAGATGTGTGTGGACCATTCAAACATGCCACAAGGGATGCTAATCGTTATTATTTGACTTTTACTGATGATTACAGTAGATATGGATATGTCTACTTAATCAAGCATAAGTCAGAGACTTTCGAAAGGTTGAAGGAATTTAAACAGGAAGTCGAGAATCAATTGGGCAGGAACATTAAGATGCTTCGATCCGATCGAGGTGGTGAGTATCTTAGTTCAGAGTTCCTCGACTATCTTAGGGAATGTGGGATTGTCTCACAATTGACACCTCCCAGGACACCACAACTGAATGGTGTCGCTGAGAGGCGTAATCGAACCTTGTTGGATATGGTTCGTTCCATGATGAGTCGAGCTTCGCTACCAATCTCATTTTGGGGGTATGCCTTAGAGACTGCCGCCCATATCCTTAATATAGTCCCTACAAAGAAAGTTGCCAAACTCCTCACGAGATGTGGACTGGTAAAGTACCTAAACTATACCACATCAAGATTTGGGGTTGCGAAGCTTTTGTGAGGCGCGAGACTCATGACAAGCTAGAACCCCAAAGCAAGAGGTGTATTTTCATCGGCTACCCACAAAGATCCTTTGGTTAGCTCTTCTACAGTCCTAGTGATAATGTGGTCTTTGTAGCAAGAAGAGGAGTCTTTCGAGAGAGAGAGAGAGAGAGAGAGAGAGAGAGTTTATAAGCCAAGGAGATAGTGGGAGGCAAATTGATCTTGAAGAAATTCAAGAGTCAAGTGGTGAAGGAACTTCAAACCCTAGCCCTCAACTTGAGGAGGAAACTCCTGTTGAGCTAATTGACGAATATGTACCTCTGAGGCGTTCCACGAGAGTTAGGAATGCATCTGAGCATTACTATGGTTTCCATATTACTGCAGAAGGTGAGACACTTATTAGTGATGAGACACTAGTAGGTCTGGATGAACCTAACAACTACACGGAAGCCATGGCAGGCCCTGAGTCTGCTAAATGGAAAGAGGCTATGGATAGCGAGATACAGTCCATGTATGACAATCAAGTTTGGAACTTGGTTGACAATGTACCTGATCGTAAGGTAGTTGGGTGAAAATGGATCTTCAAGCAGAAGACCGACATGGATGGTAATGTACACACTTATAAGGCACGACTGGTTGCAAAGGGTTATTCTCAAACTCCGAGAGTCTATTATGATGAAACCTTTTCACAGTGGCCAAGATAAAGTCTATTAGGGTTCTGTTAGCCATTGTTGCATTTCATGACTATGAAATATGGCAAATGGATGTCAAAACCGCTTTCCTTAATGAAAAGTTGGCTGAAGATGTTTACATGGTTCAGCCAGAGGGTTTTGTCAGTACAGAGTACCCCAATAGAGTGTGTAAACTCGAGAAATCCATTTATGGATTGAAACAGGCACCTTGCAGATAGAATCTTTGCTTTGATGAGAAAGTCAAGGAATTTGGCTTTTCAAGGAGTGAAGATGAATCTTGTGTCTATATGAAGGCTAGTGGGAGCATAGTCAGCTTTTTGGTACTGTATGTGGATGACATACTACTCATAGAAAATGACATCCCAACCCTGCAGGAAGTAAAGTCCTGGCTTGGGAAGTGTTTCGCTATGAAGGACCTAGGTGAAGCTGCCTATATCCTATGGATAAGGATTTTGAGAAACAAGAGTAAAAGACTAACTGGACTTATTCAAAGCACCTATGTGGACAAAGTGTTGAAAAGATTCAACATGGATAACTCCAAGAAAGGTGAGTTACCCATTCAGAGTAACGCTAGATTGAGTAAGACACAAAGCCCTGGTACTAAGGTTGAGATAGCAGAAATGAGTCGACTACCTTATGCTTCAGCTGTAGGATTGATCATGTATGCTATGACGTGTACTCGACCTGATGTAGCTTTTGCTTTGAGCATGGTGAGCAGGTATCAGGGGAACCCTGGCAAGGCACACTGGACTGCGGTAAAGAATATCCTCAAGTACTTGCGAAGGACTAAGGACTGGGTCCTTACCCTTGGTGGAAGTGATAGCTTGAGAGTTGTAGGGTACAGTGATGCTAGCTTTCAGACTGTCAGGGATAATTTCTGCTCTCAGTCGGGCTGGGTCTTTACCCTAAACGGAGGGGCAATTACTTAGAAAAGTTCCAAGCAGGAGACAGTGGCTGATTCCACTTGTGAATTAGAGTATATAGCAACAAGCGAGGCAACAAAGGAGGCTATAAAGGAGCCAATGGAGATTTTCTGTGACAGCAATAGTGCGGTTGCCTTAGCCAAGGAACCAAGAGATCATGGGAGATCCAGACACATTGACAGAAAATATCACTTCATCAGACATCGAATAGAAGAAGGAATCCTCGTGGCAAAGAGGGTATCATCGGATGAGAACCCAGCAGATCCCCTCACGAAGGGACTGAGTAGGGTTAAGCATCTCCAGCATGCTTAGAGCATAGGGCTGAAGGATGATATAAGTTTTAGTAGTTAGATAAATTATGAAATTTGTAAAGTGTAATTGACATTAGATGATGAATAAAAGGTGTTTTATTTATGAGTAAAGTGTTGCTATCTCTTGTCGATCGTTTACTATATTTCTTTTGCATGTTTTGACTTCCAGAATAATTATGTTTGGTATATCATATTATTCAAACCTCCACAGTCGGTCATATGTCGGAAGTAGGTATGAATCAAGACTGTCATGATTGGTTGCAGAGGTCTAAGGTGTTGGACATGGCTACAACAATCATGAGTGCTCATAAGTTATGAGCATTGGACTCAACCCTCGCTCACTGGAATCACTTTATGGAATTTTATCTCGAGTGATCATGAGACGGTAATATCATATAAGTATTCAAACATAGAGATATGATTTGTTACTTACGAGTTGGTTATGCATTGATTGTACGAAAATGCATTGGTAACTCGATGTTATAAAACGTGCCTTTGTGTATAATTCAATGAGTGGTAGAATAAACATATGAGTCGAAGTTTATCTGTTCCTTCTAGGATTAGAAGCGATATCTGGGCCTCTCGATGATTTTGTTTTGACCTATGTACCGGGCCCGGTCAGAACTAAATTGATGTGTTCAGTTAAGTTCTATGTCAAACAAATCGGAAATCGGGAAACAAATGTTGGACAATAAGTAAGACCATGTTCCATGTATTTGTCCGGCTGATATCTAGAACAGAGGATTATATGATCACTTATCTAAAATGGCGCGTTCTAGTTCAACAGAGTTTAAAGAGGTACGATTGCTGATCGGTTCCTGAAGTCATACCTGCAACTATAGTTATTAGACTTATCCAAGTAGGAGACTGTTGGATATAGTGTCTGTGACATCCCCAAAATCACAGCCAGAAAAGACCGGTTTGTTTATGCTTTGTTTAAAAATCAGAGTTACATTTTAAATGAAAGTGTTGCGGAATTTGTCCCAAAACAAAAATATGATAAAGATTTATCAAAAGCATTTCCATAGAAATGTATTTCATTAAAAGACTCAGGATGTCATGTTCGTACAAATCAAAAGCATAAACAATACAATATAAGCCTTACTACATTATTTCATATCTACAGGCCTATATCCGTAATCCCTCGTCCAAAACATCACACCTATGCTCATGCGCCACTACCTGTAATACATAAAACTGAGTGGGTCAGGCTTGGGAGTCTGGTGAGCACATAGGGTTTTCAACCCACAATAAATAAGTTTATTAATTTCATCAATCAACAATAACCCGATTACCCGTTCCCGTTATCCTCACTTTACGTCCCTAAACACCTATCATAAGGGACCTAGCCTAAGGATCATCATCGGGACGGACACTACCGCTAAGGGGATTCCTCGGCAATAAATTTCCTAAAGGCAACCATGTGGGGGATGGAGTACACCGGTGAACACATCGTTCACAAACACCTACAGGTTGCGAGCCTGCTAGTGTTACACTGGACTGTCTAGAAGAGTCTGTGGTCGTCATCCATACGCCGCTAGATGACAGAAACAACAACATCAACATCGAGGCCTCTCATCATTTTATCACACATCACCTATTACATCTACCCATGTTTTACCCCAACATTTTCGTAGATATAAAATACATATACAGTTTAAATCATTGAAAACATGTATAACAACGTTCATCCAGCATAGATAGCAAGTAATCAGATAATATGCACACATAGCACGTAATTTATAAAATACTTCATATCTATGTGTAAGCTGAAAGTAACTATGCACTCACTTGAAAGGTGGTGACTCAGCACTTGGACAGCGCTTCGATACTCTCAAAACGATATTCCTTCGATAAAACCTAGTACCAATACCACTAGGGTTTAGTCTAACGATAACCGCGATTAATTAATAGTCTAGCTATTATTATTATTATATAAGCGTTAAACGATACTTATATAACCCATAATAATAGCCCAAGTACTTATTATAAGGTCCTAATAACATTACTATATTAAAACGTAGACCTGGCAATCCGTGTCTGCGTGTCGTGTATTCGTGTCAGACACGAATTTACACGACACGAATTTGGTAAACACGAACACGACACGAATTATAAAACGTGTTTCGAATATCAAACACGAACACGACACATAAAAAATTCGTGTGACACGTGACACGACACGAATATACACGTTTTTAACCGTGTTACACGAAAACACGAATAAACACAAATAAACACGCTTTTAATGCATTTTTTAAGCTAGGATGAACAAATTGACAATAACATGCAATAATCTTAATCCAAAGTACAAAGTACAAAGTTCAAACTCAAAATTACAATCCCAAAATATTTTAAAACAAGTCAATTACTAAATTACTAACTATTAACCGTGCCAGAGGTTGAACTTTTAACCGAGTCAGGCTCCTCATTATCATCCAAACTGACAACTTCGTTCACCACATCACCAACATTATAATTAGCTTCTCCAAATAACCAATCTTTGGTACAAATAATTGCTTCCGTAACATCAGATTTGAGGGAGCTTCGATATTGATCAAGAACTTTACCTCCAACACTAAATGCAGACTCGGAAGCTACAGTGGAAACGGGAATAGTCAATATATCTCGTGCCATAGCAGTAAGATCGGGATATCGAACCTGATGTCCTTTCCAATATTCCAAAATATTTATCTCTGTTGTTCTTGGCATTCGGGGCTCCTCCAAATATAAGTCAAGTTCGGACTTTTTAGTTGAAACAACATACTCGTAATCAAACGAGTCGAACTCCTATTAGTAAAATGAGAACATTAAAAATCTTGAATAAATATGATAAAAAATAATAAAAAAAACAGTTTTCATTTTTTATAATAAAAAAAAACATTTTTCATTTTTCATAATAAAAAATAGTTTTCATTTTTCATAAAGAAAAAACAGTTTTTATTTTTCATAATATAAAAAACAGTTTTTATTTTTCATACAAAAAACAAAACAGTTTTCATTTTTCAGATTTCAAGTTTTCGGTTTTCATTTGACGAATAAATTATTGAATGTAAAATAAATATTAAACAAAAAGTTGTACCTTCCAAGCTTCATTGACATTTATACCGCTACCAATTTCATCCAAGCTTTCGTTAGGCTCATTCACATCATTTAAAGTTGAGCCATTATTTTTTCTCATTGCAGAATTACTACAATAAATATCAAAAAGAGACGATAAAGTATCTTTCACTTCATCAAATTGACTTGATTTCTCTCCATAAATCTTAGTGTAGCCCCATTCCACAGTTTGCAACTTGTATCGAGGATCAAAAACCACAGCTAGAGCCAAAATCAAGCTAAACTCGGACCAATATTTCTCAAACTTTGCAAACATCAAATCAGCCATTTTTTTAAGTCTTGCATCATTGCTGTCCCTATGTTTCTCCAAGGTCAAACGGGCCATTAAAACAGAAGGAAAATACAAGTTAGATGTAGGATATTTTGACCCAGAAAATACACAAGTAATGTCATAGAAACTACATAAAAATTTGCTAAGGACTTCAATCCTATCCCACTCGTCATTAGTTGGACAAAATCTATAATTTGAATCACTTGCTTCCAAATGAGTAAAGGCCGTACGAAAGTAAAGTGCACTTCGAAGCATGAGATATGTGGAATTCCACCTTGTTGGAACATCTTGTCTTAACCCCCGTTTTGGATCCAAACTAACTAACTTCACACAATCCACAAATTGTCGTTTGCGAGCTTGAGATGCTTTGACATACTTCACACTTTCTCTTACTTTAGAAACACAACCATCAATCTCTTTCAACCCATCTTGAACTATCAAATTTAGAATGTGAGCACAACATCTTATATGAAAAAATTGACCATCTTTAATAAGTGCTTTCCTAACATTCAATTGCAACTTCAAGATATTAACGAAAGTGTCATTCGCGGAAGCATTGTCTAATGTTATGGAAAACAACTTACCTTCTATTCCCCAATCCGCAAGCATAGAGTAAACTTTTTCACTCAATGAAATTCCATTGTGGGGAGGTGGCATATCAGAAAAATTCAACAATCTTTTCTGCAAAATCCAATTTTCATCAATGAAATGAGCTGTAAGGCTAATGTATCCATCAGTAGTAATAGAACTCCACAAATCAGAAGTTAAGCAAATACGACCCGGTGCTTCCTTTAGAAACGATTTTAACTTGTTTGTTTCTTTCTTGTGCATATTCACAATATCAGATCTCACAGTGTTTCTACATATTAAATTCAAATCTTCCGACACATATTCAAACAAGTCTTTAATACCACTATAGTCCACAAATGATAATGGTAAGTTGTGCATGACAATTGCTCTTACTAACTTCTCACGAAATATATCTTTGCTGAATTTTGAGGACTTCCACATCAAAGAATCTTTATCCTTCCCCAATAACATTTGACCTACAACAAGCCTATCCGGCCTATAACATTTATTTATATGTCGTTGTAAGTTCCCGGTTCCATATCTACTGTCATAGTTCTTCACCTCATCACACCATGTGCATTTTGCTCTCTTAACTCCATCTTTTGTGACAACATCATTTAATAACTCGAATACACGCCATACCGCTGATGTTTGTTTCTTCTCCCTCTTACGGGTTCCTTTCATTTTCTGATTGTGTTCTCCCTCCTTCTTTACCTCCACACAATCATCATTTGAATCATCCTTAGTATCATTGTTAGTATTGTCATCCATCTAAAAAAAAACAATAATTAGACAAACTGATAAAGGAAACAAATTTAAATAAACAGAAAACAGTTAACAGTTAACATCCTATGGTCTTAACAATTAACAGTTAACATCCTATGGTCTTAACAATTTAAATAGTCAATACGTGATCAAAGGAGACAATACAATAAACAGAAAAATCACAGGGTTGAATCTGTGATCAAAGATTCAAAGGAAACAAAAAATAAACAGAAAATAACAAAGGAAAAGATTATATACCATGTTTGTGTTAGAAGCCATAAACTCGGAAGAAGCTATGGTGACAGAATTGAGAGACCGGTGACTCACGAGAAGTCGAGAGTCAGTGTGAGCACTGAGCAGCTTCGATTTTACTTCAGAAGCACCGATGTCCGATGGCGACTTGGCGAGCCTGTGAGCCTGTGAAGAACGAAGATGTGGGACGTGAAGCACGATGGCGATGGTGACTCAGTGAAAGGCTAAAGAACCGTTGAACCGGCGATTGGAGAAGCTGTGAAGGCTGTGAGCCTGTGAAGCACGAAGATGTGGGAGACTCGGCCGACGATCGTGATAGATGGCGATTGGCGAGCGACGCCGACGATGAAGAACTCAGATAGTGATTCGCGAATCGCGATTTCGTGTGAGATGAAGAAGTGAAGAACTCAGTCAGGCCTCAGTTCAGCATGTCGGCGATTTTGGAAACGAACGAATAAACGATTCAATTTAGGATTCAATTTAGGGTTATAAACTATTTATTAAATTTTACGCAATCGGTCCCTAGTATTTTATAAATATAAAATTTAACCCTAAAATATATATGTGTAATTGTGTATATTATATATATGTGTTTATACGTGTTTATGCGTGTTTATACGTGTCACGTGTCAACACGAATTTGTATCGTGTCTTATACGTGTCTAAACAGGTAAATTCGTGTTTGACACGTGTAAGACACGAAACACGAATTTAAAATACGTGTCAGACACGAATAAACACGAAACACGAATTTCTAAAACACATACACGGAAAACTCGTATCGTGTTCGTGTCGTGTAAATCGTGTCGTGTATCAAATTGCCAGGTCTATTAAAACGTAAGCTAAACTAAAGATAGGTTAGGCGTGACTCACTTACAGCGGGTTTCTCGAAAACCGGGCTTCGCTGGAGCAGCGTTCCCGAGACGAAAGGCTCTTTTCTCGGGACTCCAGGAGCCTCGGGGCTTCCTTCAGGTGCTAGGGGGTTTACCTAGGCTTTAGGGGGCTTAAGGAGGCTTAGAGAGAGAGAGTGTAGAGAGAGAAAGAAGTGGGGAAAGGTGTGAGAAATGAGAGAACCCGACACTTCTATTTATAGGGTGAAATCCTGACGGACTCGCCGAGTCGGTTCACTGACTCGCCGAGTCAGTGCCACGTGTCATCATCTGATGGCTTTCCTTGGGGAGAAAGCCTTGGCCCATATTCAGCCACGTCACCCCTTTTGCAGCAGCACTCTGTCAACTTCTAAACCCCGTAACTTTCGCATACAAGCTCCATTTTCGACGTTCTTTTTTTCCACGGGTAGGTAAAAACAAGATCTACAACTTTCATTTAGACTCCGTCGGCTAATTCACGACCGATCTCAAATTTAACAGTAAGAGGCGTTTAGACTGTTAAATGACCGCGAAGAATTCATAACTCCTTCATACGAACTCCGTTTTCGTCCATATTTTTACCGTTGAGTTCCTATTAATGAGATCTTCAACTCTCATTTAGGTCGCGTAAGCCAAAAACCGCTCGAACAAAAATCCGAGTTTCAGGCCGTGCACTGCTAAGCCGAATCTTAGAAAAATCATAACTTCCTCATACGAAGTCAGATTTGGGCGTTCTTTTTATCGACGCTCTTAGTTTAACATATTCTACAACTTTCGTTTAGATTTCTAAGGCTAAATCTCACTCTATCGTAAATTCACTATTTACGCTTCCCGGTGCCGTGCCGGTTTTGCCGTAAAACTTCGACGGGTCATAACTTCTTCGTTATAACTCGGATTTCGGCGTTCTTTATATGTACGGAAACCTTGAGACATAGTATACAACTTTATGTAGAGATATCGGGCTTATCTCACACTTTAATTTTGACGCTTATTTTTATTCTTTATTTATAATTAAATTGTAAGCACATAAATACACATAATTCACATAATACTCAAATATTTCATCTTTATTACTTCAAAAAGAGTTACAATAGTTGACGTAGACTATTACATTGACAAATATGCTTAGCCCTGAAACCCGGACATTACAATTCTCTCCCCCTTAGGATGATTCCGTCCCGGAATCATGCATCAGCAAACAGATGTGGATAGCGACTCATCATGTCATCCTCTGTTTCCCAAGTGAGATTCGGCCCATTCGAATGTTTCCATCGGACTAGCACTAAGTCGACCATTTTGCATCGTAACTTCTTAGTCTTACGGTCAACAATTTCCTCAGGCTCTTCGATCAGCCTTTTATTCTCATCCATCCTTAACTCTGAGATTGGAATTATGTCAGGAACATCTCCCGTGAATTTCCTCAAATAACACACATGGAAAGTGTTATGAATACCATTGAGTTCTTCGGGCAATTCCAACTTGTAAGCTTGGTTCCCAATCTTCTGAAGAACTTTGAACGGTCCAATAAACCTTGGACTCAACTTTCCTCGTTTCCCGAATCTTATAAGTCCCTTCCACGGTGAGACTTTAAGCAAAACCGAATCCCCAACTCCGAAGGTTATCGGTCGTCTTTTCTTGTCAGCATAGCTCTTCTGACGATCCTGAGCTGCTAACATTCTTTCCCTAATCACCTTCAACTTCTCAGCAGTCTCATGGACTATCTCGGGGCCCATAAACTGCTTCTCTCCGGCTTCAACCAACAAGACGACGTACGACACTTCTGTCCATACAAGGCTTGGTAAGGTGCCATCTTGATGCTCGAGTGAAAACTATTGTTGTAGGAGAATTCTACCAGAGGTAAGTGCTCGTCCCAATTCCCTTGGAATTCGAGGGTACATGCTCTCAGCATATCTTCCAGTGTCTGAATCGTTCTTTCGCTCTGGCCATCGGTTTGCGGATGGTAAGCAGTACTCAAACATAACTTTGTACCCAACTCCTCTTGTTGACTCCTCTAAAACCTTGACGTGTAAACAACTATCACGATCTGATACAATCGTAAGAGGAACACCGTGAAGTCTTACAATTTCCTCACGTAAGCATTTGCAAGCTTATTCATAGACCACTTCTCGTTGGCTGCTATGAAGTGTGCAATCTTGGTGAAACGATCCACGACTACCCAAATCATGTCGTGTCCGCTCTTCGTCCTGGGTAGTTTAGTCACAAAATCCATGGTGATGTCTTCCCATTTACCCATGGGTACAGGTAAAGGTTCTAAACTCCCATACGGTTTTTGATGTTGTGCCTTAACTCTCGCACACGTCACACACTCGGCCACATACTTTGCAACATCGAGCTTCATCGTCGGGCACCAGTAGTAGGGTTTTAGGTCCCTATACATTTTAGTGCTACCGGGATGAATCGAGTACATGGTCTTGTGTGCTTCTTCCATCAAAAGATCTCTTATTCATCCCGTCTTAGGTACCCAAATTCGATCTTGGAATACCTTCAGTCCTCGACTGTTTGTACCAAACACTAACGTTCTTCCCAAACGTTCTTCCTTTCGGTCATTTTTCTCTAAAGCTTCTTCTTGAGCTTTCCTGATACTTTCCACAATCGTCGAGACGACTTCAATTCTTAACGCTCTTGGCCTTTTCCTTTCAAGATTGACTTTCCGACTGAGAGCATCAGCAACAATATTTGCTTTACCTGGGTGGTAAAGTATCTCACAGTCGTAGTCCTTGAGAAGTTCTAGCCAGCGTCGTTGTCTCATGTTCAACTCCTTCTGATTAAAGAGGTACTGGAGACTCTTATGATCAGTGAAGAGCTTGCACTTCGTGCCGTAGAGGTAGTGCCTCCATATCTTTAAGGCAAATACTATCGCTGCCAACTCCAGATCATGAGTGGGGTAGTTCTTTTCGTGCTCTTTCAATTGTCGAGATGTGTATGCTATCACCTTTTCTCTTTGGGTCAGAACACAACCCAACCCGACTCCAGATGCATCACTATAAACCGCAAAGTCTTCAACTCCATTGGGTAGAGAAAGTATCGGTGCTTCACATAACTTCTTCTTTAGCTTCTCGAATGCCTCATCGTGCTTCTCACTCTACGTATACATAGCTCCTTTATGGGTTAACGCTGTTAATGGAGCAGCTATCGAAGAAAAACCTGGATAAATCGTCGATAATATCCGGCTAATCCTAGACAGCTTCGAATCTCCGTGGGACTCTTTGGATGTTCCCACTTCATTACAGCCTCGATCTTTGCGGGGTCAACCATTATTCCCTCCTGGTTAACAACATGACCTAAGAATTGGACTTCCCGTATCCAAAAGTCGCATTTGGAGAACTTTGCAAAAAGCTTCTCCTTCTTCAACACTTCTAATACTTCCCGTAGATGCCTGCCATGCTCCTCTTGGCTTTTCGAGTAGATGAGAATGTCGTCGATGAACACTATCACGGATTTATCGAGGAATGGTTTACAAACCCTATTCATCAAATCTATGAATGCTGCGGGAGCATTGGTTAGTCCGAATGACATAACCAAGAACTCGTAGTGTCCATATCTAGTTCTGAATGCAGTCTTCTCAATATCCTGCTCTCTCACCTTCAGCTGATGATATCCTGACCTAAGATCGATCTTTGAGAAGTAGCTCGAACCTTGCAGCTGATCGAATAGGTCATCAATCCTCGGCAATGGATACTTGTTCTTCACTGTTGCCTTATTCAGCTCTCGATAGTCTATACACATTCTCATACTTCCGTCCTTCTTCTTTACGAATAACACCTGAGCTCCCCAGGGTGATGAACTAGGTCGAATAAAACCGTTGTCCAACAGCTCCTGAAGTTGCGTCATGAGCTCCTTCATCTCCGTCGGTGCTAATCGGTAAGGTGTTTTTGCTATCGGTGTCGTTCCTGGTAACAAGTCTATACGAAACTCCACTTGTCTATCAGGTGGTAATCCGGGAAGATCTTCGGGAAAGACTTCCGGATAATCACACACAACCGGTATATTCTGCACCTCTTTCTTCTCCTTCTTGGCATCAATTACGAATGTCAAGTATGATGTACATCCCTTTGACAAACATTTCCTGGCTTTCATCAGGGAGATGATTCCAGAATTCACTCTGCGTTTGTCCCCGTATACCATAAATGATTCTTTTCCGGGTGGGTTTACCCTTACTATCTTCTTTCGGCATTGAATCTCAGCATCGTTGGCGCTAAGCCAATCCATACCCAAAACGATGTCGAAACCGTTTAAATCTATGGGTAATAGCTCTTCGTGGAATTCGTTTTCGTTTAGGTCAATGACGATGTTCCTAATACGATTACTAACAGGTACGAATTTGCCACTGACAACTTCTACAATCAGGGCATTATCTAGTTTTTCTACAGGCAATGCTAATTTCCCACCAAATTTATGCGACACAAAGGAGTAGTTGGCTCCGGAATCAAATAGTATATTTGCAGGCAAACCATTTACAAGAAAGGTACCTGAAGTGACGTCTGCTGCCTCCTTTGCAGCCTCGAGCGTCATCTGGAAGGCTCTCGCCTTCGACTTCGGTGGTATGTTGGGTCTTCCTGCCTCCTTCTTCTTCGGGCAGTCCTTCAAAATGTGCCCTTCTTCATTACACCCATAACAGGCCTTCTGGTTGAGGGTGCATTCATTGGCATAGTGCCCAGGCTTTCCACATTTGTAACAAGTGACCCCTCCGTCACACTTCCCAGAGTGCTTTTTCTTGCACTTGTCACACCACTTCGCTTCTGATCCTCCTCCCCTCGAACCAGACTTCGAGAATCTACTCTTCTTGTTGGACTTCGAGGATCCATCGAACTTCCGTTTCTCACCAACCTCAGCCCTCTCCAGACCTCTTTCCTTTTGTTGGGTCTCCACGTTCTTAGCTGCTCGAACAGCTGATTTCATAGTGGTTGCCATCTTGACTGTTGGGCCAAAGTCAGCCGGCAGTCCGTTTGCGAATTTCTCAATTTTGGAAAGTTCGGTTGGCACTAGGTATGGAAACAACTTCATCTTTTCCGTAAATGCAGCAGCATAGTCAACGATGCTCATTCTCCCCTTCTTCAAATTTTGGAACTCATTATTCAGATCAATCAGGTCAATCTCTGAACAGTACTGCGGCTTCAGTTGTTCCAAGAACTCATCCCATGACATTGTCAGAGCTTCTCCCCATGGCATTGAGTCAGCTAGTAGCTTCCACCAGCTTAGTACTCCAGGTTTCAACAAAGGAACCGTGAGAGCGGTCTTCTGCCTATTGCTACACTCGCAACTCTCAAACATCGTCTCCATTTCAGAGATCCAGTTCAGGACTTCCATCGGTGTCGGGCTTCCAGATAGACTCGGTGGCTTGGATGCCATGAAATCCTTGTATTTGCATCCACGTCCGTCATTTCCTCCATCCTGGTGGTTTTGCCTAACTATCGGTGGGTTGGCTTGACCAACAGTCCCACTATAGTTTCCCTCCTCAGTCTGCCCTTCGTTCAACTCGGGCTGTTCGATCTGAATAGTCTCTTCCTCTCGATTTTGCTGGAGCAAACGTCTGGTTTCCTCCATTTGACGATCCAACATAGCCTGGATCACCGCTTGCACTCCGGCCATCGTGACTGGTTCAGGTGCAACTTCTTCTACAACAGGTATTTGCTGAACCACTGGGGGTTGGTTCCTATCTCCATTTGCGTTTACGTTTCCGCTACGGGTCCTTGCCATCTTGATTTATACACCAAATAAGGTGAATTTAGATCTTTATTTAGGATAGACGTTTAAATCGTCCTTATCACTCCGAAACGTTTACATGCTAGTTCTAATATCGTAGTCGTACGTTTAGAATCCTAAACACATAAGGTTTCCAGATCCGGTCGGCAACAGACCATAGATCCGAATAATTAACAGCATATCATGCACAAAGCATTTAGCACATAAAAGCATTTTAGGCACAATTCCTAAAATAAGCTAGTGCTCACACCTCACAATCATCACTTAGCATTCTAAGTTTAAGTCTAGAAATCCTACAAATTCCTAGTTCGCTTAAACTAATGCTCTGACACCAACTGTGACATCCCCAAAATCACAGCCAGAAAAGACCGGTTTGTTTATGTTTTGTTTAAAAATCAGAGTTACATTTTAAATGAAAGTGTTGCGGAATTTGTCCCAAAACAAAAATATGATAAAGATTTATCAAAAGCATTTCCATAGAAATGTATTTCATTAAAAGACTCAGGATGTCATGTTCGTACAAATCAAAAGCATAAACAATACAATATAAGCCTTACTACATTATTTCATATCTACAGGCCTATATCCGTAATCCCTCGTCCAAAACATCACACCTATGCTCATGCGCCACTACCTGTAATACATAAAACTGAGTGGGTCAGGCTTGGGAGTCTGGTGAGCACATAGGGTTTTCAACCCACAATAAATAAGTTTATTAATTTCATCAATCAACAATAACCCGATTACCCGTTCCCGTTATCCTCACTTTACGTCCCTAAACACCTATCATAAGGGACCTAGCCTAAGGATCATCATCGGGACGGACACTACCGCTAAGGGGATTCCTCGGCAATAAATTTCCTAAAGGCAACCATGTGGGGGATGGAGTACACCGGTGAACACATCGTTCACAAACACCTACAGGTTGCGAGCCTGCTAGTGTTACACTGGACTGTCTAGAAGAGTCTGTGGTCGTCATCCATACGCCGCTAGATGACAGAAACAACAACATCAACATCGAGGCCTCTCATCATTTTATCACACATCACCTATTACATCTACCCATGTTTTACCCCAACATTTTCGTAGATATAAAATACATATACAGTTTAAATCATTGAAAACATGTATAACAACGTTCATCCAGCATAGATAGCAAGTAATCAGATAATATGCACACATAGCACGTAATTTATAAAATACTTCATATCTATGTGTAAGCTGAAAGTAACTATGCACTCACTTGAAAGGTGGTGACTCAGCACTTGGACAGCGCTTCGATACTCTCAAAACGATATTCCTTCGATAAAACCTAGTACCAATACCACTAGGGTTTAGTCTAACGATAACCGCGATTAATTAATAGTCTAGCTATTATTATTATTATATAAGCGTTAAACGATACTTATATAACCCATAATAATAGCCCAAGTACTTATTATAAGGTCCTAATAACATTACTATATTAAAACGTAAGCTAAACTAAAGATAGGTTAGGCGTAGCTCACTTACAGCGGGTTTCTCGAAAACCGGGCTTCGTTGGAGCAGCGTTCCCGAGCCGAAAGGCTCTTTTCTCGGGACTCCGGGAGCCTCGGGGCTTCTTTCAGGTGCTAGGGGGTTTACCTAGGCTTTAGGGGGCTTAAGGAGGCTTAGAGAGAGAGTGTAGAGAGAGAAAGAAGTGGGGAAAGGTGTGAGAAATGAGAGAACCCGACACTTCTATTTATAGGGTGAAATCCTGACGGACTCGCCGAGTCGGTTCACTGACTCGCCGAGTCAGTGCCACGTGTCATCATCTGATGGCTTTCCTTGGGGAGAAAGCCTTGGCCCATATTCAGTCACGTCACCCCTTTTGCAGCAGCACTCTGTCAACTTCTAAACCCCGTAACTTTCGCCTACAAGCTCCATTTTCGACGTTCTTTTTTTCCACGGGTAGGTAAAAACAAGATCTACAACTTTCATTTAGACTCCGTCGGCTAATTCTCGACCGATCTCAAATTTAACAGTAAGAGGCGTTTAGACTGTTAAATGACCGCGAAGAATTCATAACTCCTTCATACGAACTCCGTTTTCGTCCATATTTTTACCGTTGAGTTCCTATTAATGAGATCTTCAACTCTCATTTAGGTCGCGTAAGCCAAAAACCGCTCGAACAAAAATTCGAGTTTCGGGCCGTGCACTGCTAAGCCGAATCTTAGAAAAACCATAACTTCCTCATACGAAGTCAGATTTGGGCGTTCTTTTTATCGACAATCTTAGTTTAACATATTCTACAACTTTCGTTTAGATTTCTAAGGATAAATCTCACTCTATCGTAAATTCACTATTTACGCTTCCCGGTGCCGTGCCGGTTTTGCCGTAAAACTTCGACGGGTCATAACTTCTTCGTTATAACTCGGATTTCGGCGTTCTTTATATGTACGGAAACCTTGAGACATAGTCTACAACTTTATGTAGAGATATCGGGCTTATCTCACACTTTAATTTTGACGCTTATTTTTATTCTTTATTTATAATTAAATTGTAAGCACATAAATACACATAATTCACATAATACTCAAATATTTCATCTTTATTACTTCAAAAAGAGTTAAAATAGTTGACGTAGACTATTACATTGACAAATATGCTTAGCCCTGGAACCCGGGCGTTACAGTGTCTAAGTCCATAACTATATTTGGTATGTACTTGACCCGACCCGGCATGGTCCATTTGGGTTGCACTTCACCCGAACAATTTATGGATAGTCTTTTGAGAATAGTACAAGTTATGATTTATTAATATATTATAAGTTCTAATATATTAATAAGATCATATTATTTAATTAGTATTGATCTATAATTAATCTAGGATTAATTTAGAGATCAAAGATATTACTAATTAAATATGGGCTTCCATATTTATATAGTGTGGGCTAATGCTCATTTGGAATGGGCTAGGCTTGCATGGAAAGTCCATGGATATTCCATGGAGCTTTAACCCATGGATCTCATGGAATTGAAGAGACATGGGTATTAGGTTTTACATGGATGTAACCCTAATCCACCACACTATATAAAGAAGGCTTTGGTTCTTGAAATCAAGCTAGTGGATACTAGTTGAGGAGAGTAAAGCAATAGGGCCGATTTCAAGATAGTAGTGACTATTCTCTCAAAGTTCCAAGTTTGTGGTGATTTGTGACTTCCATTTGAGGCATCCACACTATTGGTGCTAGGCTCTAAAACTCCAAGCAATCAACTACTACTACAAGGTAAGTATTTCTACTAGCTTTATTTGATTCATGCTCCCCATGCCATGCTAGTTAGGATATGAACCTTGAAAAAATAATTATTTGCATGTATCTTAGACAAACATAGATCCAAGGTTTATTAGGGTTGCATGTACACTTAGGAAGTGTTAGAATGCTCAAAACCCATCACTGTACGGAACTCTTGAGAAATATTCTACAACTTGGTTAAGATTATTTATTCGAAATAATAATTTGTAGAAAAGTCGTTTTCGACCCCTATTATCTGTCAATTGACTAGCTCGGATCTACGGGCGTTACAATTATCTCCCCCTTAGGATGATTATGTCCTGGAATCATCAACGAAATAAGGAAGTATAATGACTCCAAACATTATCTCTTCATCCTAGGTAATAATCGTAACTTTCTTGTTTCTTCGAATGAGTATCTAACTCTTGGACTCCTTGACTATAGGCGGTGCTCGATCTTGCACTTGCTCCCTATCTCACGTTAGACTCCAGATTATGACCTTCAAGTCACAATCTCGATCCTCACTGGATACGAACTTAAGATAAGTTCTTTTATTACTACAATGGAAAGATGTGTCATATTCTAATGACCTATTATCGTATGTTGCAACGCTTAGACTCAGGTCTCTTAGAGTCTTCCAGAACATATTATACCTTCCTTCATGTTCTAATGTGATATAATCACATCTTAAAAGGTAGCATTTCTAGCTACAACCAACTATCACGATACCTCTAATGATCGCTTTGATTATCTTTTATTTCAATCTTCTAGCTTAAGTTATCGAACTTGGTTCTCTGAACCATGTATCATACTCATCGTATTCGGACTCAATTTGATATGACCACTAGGGTCAGAATAACAACAATCTTCTTAGTCATTACCGAAACGATGGTAACGATATGCTTGAATAAAACGGACTCATGTATTGGCTTCTTGGTAACCTTGTGAGTTTCCCTGATCCAAGCGTGAGTCCTGTGCTTCCGATAGTGTATGCATCTACTACCTTTCACACCTACTTATACTCGTCCCAAGTATTGTCTCGCAGTCCCCAAGTCACCATACAGGAAAATCACATAACAGTTTAACACATCAGATAACAAAACAAATGTTTTATTATTTCTTGAAACGATTACATAGGTGTTCAAGTTCACCATAGACTATGCCTCTAATAGGCTACATCATACGATACTATGGCTACCTCATAACTGGATCTTCGGATATGAAGTCCTCGTCCTTGATTCCTCGCATGGTTTTCTGCTTCGTCGAGGATCATGTGGAATGCCCTTGGCCTTGGTGGCATGTTTGGTCTTGTTGCCTTGTTTTTCTTTGGGCAGTCCCTAGAAATACGCCCTTCTTTGTTATATCCATAGCACACCTTCTTGTTGGACACACACTTGCTGGCGTAATGCCCTGTCTTTCCACGTTTGTAGCAAGTCACCTCCTCGCTACATTTCCCAAAGTGCTTCTTTTTACACTTTTCGCACCAATTGGTTTCACCTCCTCCTCCTTCGTCAATCTTTGAGAATTTCCTTTCTTTATTGGATTTTGAAGATCCTTCATGCTTCCTTTTCTCGCCAACTTCAGCTCTCTTCAGACCCTTTTCCCTAATCTGGGTCTCAACATTCCAGGCTACCCACATATATTATGCCGAATTTGTAGTATTATATATTCAACGTTGTAATAGGTAATCGTAAGACACATTATCGCCAAACCGCTAGTTGTTCCTAATCTAATGAGACATAAGGAGTAAGACAACTAGTTGGTATAACATATTGTGTGCTCAAAATTATTTGTTGCAAGTTAATCAACCTTAATTATGTCTAGGTAATTAAATTGAAATTTAAGGGTAGAAAAAACATGTATGTCCAACCATCTAAACAACCGAACCGGAAGTATCCTGTTTTTTTTCTCTTTGATAGTAGTTTGTTTTAGTAGTTCTTGCATTACCAAGTTTTTAGCTTTTTCATCAACTTTTAGTTTAAATAATTTCGTGACGATTGCTAGTAGTTTTTCATTAACTATTTTAACACAAAGTTTGACCACAACCTCCTCGTGGATTCGACCCTTACTTACCCTAGATATCTAGTGTGTGTGAGGTTTATTTTTGACCGAGACAACGACCTCGATCACTGCCAATCAGGATCATGTATTACAGCTGACCGGGGGAGGGGAGAAGATGGGCATGGCCGATGATGACCAGTATAAGGTGTAGGCCTGCAAAAGATTAGTTTAAACATTTTTTGTTTTTGTTAATGATGTAAAACAATTAACCTTTTAGTTGGGTTGATATGCAACCCCTTTTTGAATGACATGGTAGCATTTTCCTTTTATATTTTTTCTCCTGTTTTTTTTTTTTTTTTTTTTTTGCATGACTGTTACAATATAGGATCCTTAAATAGTTAGGATTCTGGAAAGCTTGGTTCCTGCGAATAGCCGTGAAACATAATTTCCTTAGTAGTTCATTTATGGAATATTTGAATTTTGGTAATTAAATGATTTTAGCTTAGGACCCTGGAAAATTCAGGATCCTTAAACTTTATCTAAAGTTGTTTGAGAATTAGGGTAGCTGGAACCTGATTATCTCCAAATTTTTTCTTAAGCTTTGTAAGTATTGAAATTTGTTGAGGATAAATCTCAACTTGGAAGAGAACTTCAGTTCACTATTGATAATGAGGTTCTTTACCGATGAAGGTTGATGAGGATCCTTAAGGGCAAGGATACTTGCTCACATAGACCCTTAAGGATGAGGATCTTAGATCATACATGGGAAATCTCTCATTAGGATAACCTGTTTAGGTTATAGACTTTGCCAAAATTCTTGTGTAACATCATGGGTTCAATGGATAACATGTTAATGTTATATACTGGGGAGGATCCCGACTAGCGATATAATTCATGGGAAAGATCCTTACATATGATAACATGAAAATGTTATGATTCGAGTGTATTATATGGGGCAAATTTCCCAGTGTGATAACATGAAGACTTAAGATCCTAATTTTGGATAACATGAGAATATTATAAACCTTAAATATCTCAACTTATGTTCAAAGATAAGAGGGTTGCCAAGCAACTAAATCGTGAAATTATCCCCTTATCTGTATCCCATAGTTATATATCATGCGTCCAAGCGAGGTGTATCAACCTTAGTTCGTGTGAAAGAGGTAATTAGCTATTTAAACCTTAGAGGGGATTAAGTACCCTTAAGCGTAAAAGAGATGTTTAGTCTCTAACTCGTGTATATGATAGTTTAAAGATTACATTGTTAAGTATAATGGGGTTTATCAAGTATTAAGACGTCGAGATATTAATGTGCCAAGATCCATATGTTAAAGGGGCTGTTGACCACACTGAGCACGACCTGTGTCATTTTGTTCTATTTTGACACGGGGCGTGCTAACCCAAGTGAACATTGTACTTTATGTTGGATTAATGTCTAAGTCCATAACTATAATTGGTAAGACTTGACCCGACCCGGCATGGTCCATTTGGGTTGCAAACCTTCATGCACTTAGATAGACTATAATGAGAGAAATAAGACACTTATGGTTATTAATATATTATAAGTTCTAGTATATTAATAATAAGAATAATAAGATTGTTTAATTAGTATTGATCAAGAATTAATCTAGGATTAATTAAGTGATCAAAAGAAGACTAATTAAATATATGGGTTGATTGTGTAAATCATCCATACTTATATAGTGGGCTAATGCTCCATGGATAATCAAGTTGGGCTAAAACCCATAGGATGGTCCATGGGTGCTCCATGGTGTATTTGAACCCATGGATCCAAGGAAATGGAAAGTCATGACAATTAAGGATTTACCCTAATTGTAACACTATATAATGATCTTATTCTTGACAAAAATCGGCCACTAGGATTATTCTAGAGAGGGCTAGCCGATTTCATGAAGTGTAGAACTCTCTCAAGTTATTCTAAGTGTTTTGATAACTGTGATTCCATTTGAGGCTTCCACACTATTGGGGCTAGGCACTCAAGCTTCATGAAGACTTTCTACATCAAAGAGGTATGTATTCTATCTTGTAATATTCATGTTTTGTATGATAGATTAGGATGATACCTTGGATATTCTTATTTGCATGTATAATAGAGAAAACATAGATCCAAGGTATTTAGGGTTGCATGTACACTTAGGAGTGTTAGAATGCTCAAAACCCAACAGTGGTATCAGAGCCTAGGCATGTTTTCTTGTTATACTTGCAAATGGAGTTGAAAAATCGAGTTGTGATGCTGTCAGCCCAGCAGACTCGCCGAGTCCATGAAGGGACTCGACGAGTCCAAGGCAAAATTCATCCAACTCGCCGAGTTATGTTCATGCACTCGACGAGTTGGACCCCAGACAGCATATTTTCGAGGTTTTTGGCTAGAAATGGACTAGGAACATTACCCTACGTTGTTTTTGAACTTATAAACTTGTTTTTAATGTGGTAATGTTCATGCTAATCCATTTTCAAAGATAATTGTCAATAGATTCATGTTTT
This sequence comes from Lactuca sativa, assembly GCF_002870075.4. Classification (NCBI taxonomy): domain Eukaryota; kingdom Viridiplantae; phylum Streptophyta; class Magnoliopsida; order Asterales; family Asteraceae; genus Lactuca; species Lactuca sativa. The sequence goes on from NC_056625.2 coordinate 44,746,115, forward strand.
GTATTAGTTTAAGGTTTAGACTAATTACATGAAGAAGTTTGATATGAATTATCTTGTTCTTATGAGTTGCTTAGATTAATAGAAAAGTTAATTGAAATAGTTGTTTTCAATCCATTTTAATCTAAGAGTTGAGTACAAAATGTGTTTGTGTAACTTGTCCTCAAGTTACATGAAGAGTCACATTAAAGACTCATAAAACTCATAAAAGTTGGTAATGGTTACAAAATGAAGAGTCTTGTGTCATTGAATTTTTTTTTTTTTTTATGACTCCATAACTTGTCCTCAAGTTATGGAAATTCAAGAGTCACTTCATTAATAAATAAATAAATAAATAAAGTGTAACCTTAATTAATTCCATAAGTTATAAAAATAAAGAAAAGATTAATTCTTTTATTAGTTTAAAGTCTTCCATAAGTTATGGAACTTGAAGAGTTTTTTGGATTAAAACTACTTTAAACACATAAGTTATGGAATTAATTAGTTTTGAATAGTTTCAAAACTTGCCCTCAAGTTTTGGAATTTGAAAAGTTTTCACTTATGAATACTTTAATTCCAAGTTAGCCCTTAGAATTTAAAAAAAAAAATTAAAATTCAACACTTATACTATTTATAACATTAATGGTTAATTATTATATATATGTATAAGAACAAGTCGTTTTACCGTTAGTAGGCCTCATTCACGAAGCCGGTCTATAAGGTGGGTATAAGGTTGTTGCCTATAAAATGGCGACTTAATGGGTGTCTACTCTCACCCACCGCTTGCTTGACTGGTGGAGGGTCGTTAGCCGAACGGGTAGGACAATGACTTTAAATTCTCCCTTCATTAAAAGTATTAATGATAAATACTAAAGTAACTAAAATCTTAATAATTCCCAATCTTAGTTACCTTAGGAAAAATGTGAATTTGGTGCTAACCCATGGAATTCACACTTTGTACCTTACCAAGTCGTTGGTGGAGCGTGTGTGGTTAACCGGCACACTAACTTGGACTAGTAAGGACCACGAAGGGTGACTTAATGTTTGTCATAGATCAATGGAGCGTGTGTGGTTAACCGGCACATTGATTAGATGATAATATTAAGGATACCAAGTGAATTGGTATGGTTATTCACACCTTGTTTTGTGATCCTCGGCATCCCAGTCACAAAATTTGAGAGGGCACACTCGAGATTGAAACATGCCATTGAAAAGTTCAATGAATCTCAAAAGATCTAGGAATTTCAAATCCAATTAAAACCTAATAAATTATTTCGTTTTTCATGGTGGAAATTGGTGAATCGTCATTCGCCTACCTTCAAATATTTTATAGCTTGGATTACGGCATCCCTCTTCTAAGTTATAAAATAGGTTGTTGGGTCCTAGCCTTAATATTTCATATTGGGTGTCATATTAAGGACTTTAAATCAACTATCTTGAATATCTCCCAAAACATGTCTGGTTTAGACATTTATGATCTTCCCAAATCTCTTGAAGATGATGTTCCTCAACATCATGCTTCACTTCCTTTATCTCCTCCAATTATTCTCCCTCACCCACAAGTTCTTGAAAAGTTTAAAGTCACTCAAGCCCTATTGGCAAGTTAAGGTCTTGGTGTGGTCACATCTTGGAGATGTAGTCACATATTGACAAGACGGGAGAGTTGGGTGTCAAAGTCTCGTGAAAGTTGGATGTTCAATCACTTTCTTAGTAACATAGCGGGTCACTTTGGGACTACTATGAGACAGACTATGACACGAGCCTTAATGATCTTATCTATTTGTTTTGTGCTGTGGAATCAGCAATGATTTGGAACACTAGTAAAGCAAATTTTGTTAGAAGATCAACTTCCCAAACCTTAAATGGACATTGGCAATGGTAGCATTGGATATCTAGAAAAGCATTTCTCTTCCCAATGGAAAGGGATCGGCCATAGTCAACTCGGTTGACCAAATGGTAAAGAGAAAGGCTAAGTCTGAAATAGTCTCATGTGCCATTATCAAAGGGTCTCCATATGTTTATATTGCCAAAGAAAGGGGCATTGGTTGCGAAGCTGCCCTATTTACCTGAAAGGTCATAAGGTTGATCAAGTCAAGAGGTTTGACTCTACTTCGGGTAAAATACACTGTATAACTCTGTTAAGTTCCTATTTGGAGATTCTTATTACATAATGTGAATGGGTCACATGCTGATGTCTTTTAAGAATCAAAGAAAAGATAGGAAGCTTAAAGTAAGTATATGTTGATTCTGATTGCGAAGATGGGTTTCGATCGCATGGTTCGGTAATCAGAATTTTGAGCTGTTGCTTAAGAGTTATAATATATTGCTTGTGAATAGATAACAACAAGGTTTTCATGTGGATTGTAAGGATAAGTTTTTCCGCAAAGTTTTAAAATAAAAGAAAAAAAGGTTTTAATTTTATTTATTTTAAAAATATCCTTACAATGGCATCGGTGGAAAATTGTTGCTTATATGTTTCCAGTAATAGCAATATTGGAAAGTGGATTTGATTCTTTCATCTGTGGTAGTGTCTGAATTTACCAAATGAAGAAAGTTTTTCATCACCCAAGTTTCAATTGGACAGAAACTTGGAATCATACAAGTTGTATTGTATGATGAATGAGAATTTTCATCTTTGAAAAATTAAGACTAATTCTTTGATCACATGTATATGTGAGTCAATTGAAGGACTAAGGAATTAGGTACACTGGGTGTGCGCTGGTCAAGGTCCACCACAAAGATTGATTTGTCATGATTTACTAAAGATTAGTGAATATGATTATACTTATAAGGTTAAGTATAATTTTGTAACATTGGAAAACGAATAAGAAGAATCAAATTAGGCAGAAAGAAAAAAAAAAGTTTCTCAAATCTGAAAGGACGGGAGAGTACTTTAGTATCAGCTTTGTGATCATCTTAATGATTAAGAAACCATATCAAAATTTGTTCTCTAAGAAAGTCTTAGTGCATTCTTATGACTAAGAAGAAGGGATCTTGAAATTGTTGAAATGGTTAAATCAAGAAGATGAATCATACTTCGTTCCAATACAAGTCTTGGAGTCATACTCCAAGATTGTAATTTGAGTGACATGTCTTAAAGAAGGTTTAAAACACTTATCAAATGTAAGAGTAAAATGTTTTCTACTCTTGTACATTTGAGATTGGTAAGTTGTGATGTCTTGGATGAGACAAAGACCAACTAAGACCAATTGTGTGAAGTGTTAGTCTTGATAAGAATCCGCACTATCCCTTGAATATTTGTTTTATCAAGGAATGGTTCTTGACTAGGAAAACTTATATGTCAAGGGGACAGTGGGAGCCTTGAAGATCCTGAAAGAGTTTCAAGATTTAATCAAGAGTAAAACCTGTAATTTATCACTAGCACACGACTTAAGGTTTTCAACCTATCGTGTTGACATAATTCTTATTTCTGTACCTACTTCAAATAAGTTGAATTTACATGTGAGTTATCAGAGTTCAACTTGGAAGCATTGGTGGGCCTTGTGTTACCAAGGTGACAAGAAACTAAGATTGAATAAGTTTAATCCATGTAGGGCTGAATTTGTCACTAACCTTATCTTGTGATTATGGTTTTGACAAATTCGCATGGATAGGAACTCATACACTATTAAATCTAAGTGTCATAAGGTTTCTCTCCGATTCATGAAAATGATGGTGAGGAAATGCTTTCACTAAATAGATTTTAAGTAGATATCAATTGTGTCATTTGCATTTTCAAAAGTCATTAGTGGAGCGCGTGTGGTTAACCGGCACACTAACATGGACTTGTGAGAAATGGCAAATGCCTAAGCAATTGAGACTATGATTACGGCATCCCTTTTCATAGTTCTGAAAATTGTTTAGACACACATGTGAGCTATCTAAGAAAGGGTGTATGAATCTAAATTTCAGAAGTCCAACAGATTTCTGGAAATGTGTCAGAGCTAGTGGGAGCATAAGTGTTATGCTGATAATCATCATGTTAATGGGAGCATGACTATTATGATTAGTATTGCAAGCTAGCAATGTTAATTATAGAAAACAAAGTTTCAATCCGTGAAGTTGCAGGGGTTGAAAAGTTGTTTTGCTATAATTAAGGGAGAGGAAATTATACTTCATGTCAATTCTAAAGCTTAGATTGAGATTTTAATCATCTTTAGTCAAGAATATATGTGAATGTTGTGTTGGAATGGTTCAACTTGAAGAAATTCTATATATATTGCATTTTCAAAATTCGATTATGATTACGGCATCCCTCTTCATAGTTAAATTTTGAAAACATGGCAAATAAAAATATTGTAGCAAAAGACTGGTCTAGTGTCATGTCTTTATGTCAAACATCATGAATAGTATCCCATATGCTTCGGATATAGGATCGATTTCATGTGCTATAATATTCATCCTTTCTAAATTTTCCAAATGCTTAAGGCATTTAGAAGGGAAAAGTCTAGAACTGGATATGACTAAAGTGATTAAGCAATTGTCGAGGACAATCTGAGGTTCGCCAAAGATTGGTTGCTCAGGGACATTTGGAAGTCTAGTGTTAATTTTGGTAGGACCATATTGACATTTTCTGAAAAGAGGTAACTCTTGTTCGGAAGTGATAGTCAAATAGGACTATGGAAATGTCTCCATAGGTGGAAGTGATTCAATCTATGTAAGATTAGGAAACTTAATGCAAAAAGGATGTTCCCAAGGAGCTGATCTCCTTTGGAATGCTCTGTAATGGTTGTTGTCAAGTCTTTCTGACTTTGTGCATAATCATTACAAGAGGATCAATGCATATAAGTTTAGAATCTAACAGATTTCAGTAAATGACATAAATTTGGAATTCTTGCATTTACAATAAGGATTTGGGATTGTGAAATGAGTATCATTGGAATCATGTTCAATTGATCTACATCACAATGTAAGGATCATAGACAAACATAGTGTGCGTACTTGGGGTATGGCATAACTATTGTTTAGAAAAACAAAGTGTACATGCTAGGAGCATGGGACGACTGTTGTTTTTATTCAAGTCTTAAGTTGATTATTTGAAACATTGAATAATGTGTAATCAATATGGTGATAAATAAAAAGTGGTTTTATTTATATTCAAAAGGGTTCTGAGACCATATTAGATTCGATTATTATTGTATTTCACTTTGCATGTTTTAACTTCCAAAATAGCTAGGTTATTCTTTCCGGATGACTAAGTTATTTAAACACTCCACAGTCGTTCATATGTTGGAAGTAGGTATGAATCAAGACTGTCATGAATCGGGTTTGTAGATGGCAAAATGAGTTTAGTCATGGCAATGGTTGCTACAACATTCATGAGTACTCATAAGTTATGAGTATTGGAATAAACCCACGCTCACTTGTATCACTTCATGGAATTTATCTCGAGTGATCGTGAGACGATAATATCATATAAATCTTCAAACCTAGAGATATGAGTTGTTACCTATGAGTTCGTTGTGCATTGATTGCACGTAAACGCATCAGTAACTTGATGTTATAAAACGTGCCTTTGTGTACAATTCAACAAGTAGTAGAACAAGCATATGAGTCGAAGTTTATCTGTTCCTTCTAGAAATAGAAGCGATATCTGGGCCCCTCGATGATTTTGTTGTGACCTATGTACCGGCCGGTCAGAACTGAATTGATGTGTTCGATTAAGTTCTTTGTCAAACAAATCGAAAATCGGGAAACAAACTGCTGGACAATAAGTACGACGTTGTTCCATGTATTTGTTCGGCTGATATCATGAGAACAGAGGATTATATGATCCCTTATCTAATGGACAAGTCATTGACAAGATCAGAGTTCATCTACAAGGTCAGAGTTCGACAGAAGCTTTTGAGAGCTACGATTGTCGGTTGGTTCCTGAAGTCATACACAATAATAGTTTTAGACTTATCCAAGTGGGAGACTGTTGGATTAATGTCTAAGTTCATAACTATAATTGGTAAGACTTGACCCGACCCGGCATGGTCCATTTGGGTTGCAAACCTTCATGCACTTAGATAGACTATAATGAGAGAAATAAGACACTTATGGTTATTAATATATTATAAGTTCTAGTATATTAATAATAAGAATAATAAGATTGTTTAATTAGTATTGATCAAGAATTAATCTAGGATTAATTAAGTGATCAAAAGAAGACTAATTAAATATATGGGTTGATTGTGTAAATCATCCATACTTATATAGTGGGCTAATGCTCCATGGATAATCAAGTTGGGCTAAAACCCATAGGATGGTCCATGGGTGCTCCATGGTGTATTTGAACCCATGGATCCAAGGAAATGGAAAGTCATGACAATTAAGGATTTACCCTAATTGTAACACTATATAATGATCTTATTCTTGACAAAAATCGGCCACTAGGATTATTCTAGAGAGGGCTAGCCGATTTCATGAAGTGTAGAACTCTCTCAAGTTATTCTAAGTGTTTTGATAACTGTGATTCCATTTGAGGCTTCCACACTATTGGGGCTAGGCACTCAAGCTTCATGAAGACTTTCTACATCAAAGAGGTATGTATTCTATCTTGTAATATTCATGTTTTGTATGATAGATTAGGATGATACCTTGGATATTCTTATTTGCATGTATAATAGAGAAAACATAGATCCAAGGTATTTAGGGTTGCATGTACACTTAGGAGTGTTAGAATGCTCAAAACCCAACACTTTAGAATGAAAAGTCGGGGATTGTTGGCCATTTCCCACTCAACACGACCCATGTTGATTTGTTTTATTTTGACATGGGCCGTGTTCGACCATATAACCAACTTTTGACAGTTTTTCCTATTTATCATATGGCAGAAATTGGGTCATTTTGACATACAAACATCATATCAAAGCACTATTGGTGGGGGAATTTCGAAGGCTTTTGCAAGGATTTGATCATTTATCATCTTGAAACATTATTCTCTTATTTGTAAGTTGTAATTGCACATCATTTCCATCTTTACAACTTGTGATTTTGTTCTAGCCATGTGTGACTAGAACCCAGTTTCTCCAACTTCATGTTTTGACACTTGGTTGTGAGTTCAATCATATGACTTGATGTTTGCTCTTAATTTTTATCTAGTGAAATTGATTTTGCCTTAATCAAATGTTTGATTCTAATTGTGATTCTTATTGACCTTTTGAATTAGGGTTAGGTCATTCAAGTTATCCATTTTGCAAAATCCATAATTGTTTTGTGAATTGGACTAAGTAACAAGCATTAAATTGAGTTCCATTGAATGAATTTAGTGTAAATATTTTTCACATGCTCTTACACTCCCGAGTTTGTGAGGAGTATTGGATGTTGTTGGGAACATTTGCGTAAAGCTTAATGTAATCTTTTAATCTAATTCTAAGAGTTTGTTTAGATTAGGTTAGTAAGGTTAGGGTTAATCAAAGAGCTTGTTTTGGTTAATTAATGTGGTGAATGGGAAGTGTTGGAGCTTGTTAACATTTTCATGTACCAACTTAGATAAAATTGAGCAAGTATCTGGTCATCTTTGAATCACATTGCTAAGTTGTCATACATAGAGTTGGAGTCCTTACAAATTCTAAATTTATTTCACTTATTTAGTCGATTACTTGTGTCTTTAATTATTTGTTCTAATCATTGCATTCAACTCCCCTCCCTCTTTATTGTTGGTGACCAAAGTACCTTGCGCAAAGAGGTATAGACTGATTGTCCCGTGTCTCTGTGGATCGACCTTACTTGCCTTGTACTACCTTTTAGTGCAATATAGTAGTGTTCTTTTGGAGTATATCGTACCCCTTTATTTGTTGGGTTTGACACACCTAACACTTACCAATACAAACATCACATCACCCTTACCCTCATATATATATATATATATATATATATACACACACACACACATATATATATACACACACACACACATATATATATATATATATATATATATATATACATACATACATATGGACGAAATCACCATTCATAATTCTCATTTCCATCTTCAAACTTCCCAATTTTCTCCCAATAAATAGTTCTTAACTATCTTCAAATTTTCACATAGGAAGCATCATCAAAAGTTCACAGGAAACTACTTCTTCAAATTAATTCTTAGGATTTTGGTAAGTTCTCTTGTTTAATCTAGTGTTTTTATAACACTTTCATGATTTGTTCAACTAGTTTACACACAATATTGTGTGTTAAATACTCGTAAGATACGAACACCTTCACGCATTTTAACTTGAAGAACATCCCTATCACTTCGTTATTCAGCTAAGAACACACTCGAGGTGAGTTCATACCCCTATAATTTTCAAAAATTTTCTATGTTTTAAGGGGTGAATACAAGTAAAACACAAGAAAACTTGTGTTAATATACAAACCATTACATATGTTATTCTTATATATATATATATATATATATATATATATATATATATATATATATATATATATATATACACACTAGTTGTTTACTCGCGCCAAACGACGAGTGCAAATTATTCTTTCAAAAACTAGTTTCAAGAGGCAATTAATATACATTGTTGACTAAAAACATAATTAAATCTTTGCTTTTTTTAGTATAATTATGATTTAGTTTGTTATTTTTTATCACAACAGACGGCTAATTGATAAATCAACGCGTAGATAGACATCCTTAAATGGTCTAGGCGATCGACCCAGGTAAAACGATTAATTGGCATCTTGCCGGAGATCTTTAATTGTATTAGAACTTATTTTTTAATAAATAAATATAAAATATCTCCTAACAAAATTAATAATATGCAAGTTTTATTGTTATTTGCTTATTTTGTTAGAATATAAATAATTTATTGAAAAATTATTCAAATATTTATATGTTCTAAGAAAATAAATAGTTGAAATTTTAAAATTTTAAAATTTTAGTCTGATATTTGAATTTTTGAAAGGATATATTGTCATTTAAAAATTGACAAAAAATTTCAAGTCGAATAAAATTTTCAATTTTATCATCAAATAGAGGTTTTGTTTTAATTTTGGTCCCTAATTAATTTTTATACTATCCATTAAATGGAATTAATCTCATTCCTAACTTGCATATTATCCTATCTATTTTCTAATTAATCTTTACATTAATATTAAATGGTATTAATCTCATCCCCGACTTGCATAAGATCATTTCTACGATGCACGTCAGGAGAAACCAACACTATCTTCTAAGGGACACAAAATCTAAACCATAAAAGTTCACATGGAAACGACCAAAAGATTTTAGGGGTAAAATGGTCCAAATCAAAATAAATACGATACATTATCCAACAAAAATCAATCATCTCCCAGGGAAAATTCATCCCACTAGAGCAAACACTATACATAACATTAACTTAAGAACCATTTCAGACCCAAAAATTCCAACATCGCACTAATCTTGGACTATAACCATGTACTTCTAGAGTAAACTCCAACGGAATGGACATCGGTCATTGTATTTTTCCTTTTTGATTTCAACTTCAGCCATTCACCTGTATAGCAAACCATTTCCTTCACTCGGTAAAGTAAGAAACATAAAACAAATTTGAAGTTTGAACAAAAAAACTTAAAATATCATCGATTTACAAAAGTCGATACTTTTTCAAAAAAATTCTCATTGAGTATTAGTTATCCTTACATCACACACACATACAAATTAGATCACACACACACACACACACACACATATATATATATATATATATATATATATATATATATATATATATATATATTAGATCGCACATACATTCCTATCAGATCACCCACATACATAGACATATAGATCAGATAACACACACATACATATCATATGTTTTCATTGTTGTAGCTATATTATGCTTATGATTTATGAATTGAAGTTTGAATTTGGTTTCCCTGAATCCTACGTACAACCTGTTATTAATATATGTCTTTCAATAACTAAGTTGACATTCAACACTACAAAAAGTTAGGATTGAGGAATTTTGTTTTAAGAGTTCACAATCATACACTACTTGTTACAAAAACTTATACGATTTCAGTTCAACCTTTTAATTCAAATTATTTTCAAATGAAACACAAATTTACCTATGGTGGCTTGTTTCTTTGGAATGGTGGATGAGGCGATTGGGTTGTTGGAAAGTATGAAAAGGAATGGATTTATGCCAAGTGTTATAACTTATAATATCATACTTCTTGGATTGTGTAAAGCTCATAGAATGGATGATGCTATTCATGTGTTGGAAGAAATGGTGGATACGGGTTGTCAACCAAATCAGACATCTTACATTTTATTGGTGGAAGGGGTCGGGTTTTTAGGCAGAAGGGCAGAGGCTATTGACTTGGGTCATTCTCTTTTCCAAATGAAAGTAATTTCACAAGAATCATTTACAAGGTTGAAAAAAGACTCTCCCATTTATGGATTCTGAAAACATAGATAGCTAAATGGTCTACAAAGGTATGCCATTTATCATTGATATTTTTTTCATTACTAAACTGAAAACAGAAGAACAAAAAAAAGATTTAAACAGCTTTCCATTCGATCAGTTTCTGATGTAGTTCTTTAGCTTGATTGTTCATACCATTTGTAGCTAAACCTGAAAGCATATCAGAATAAAACTTTTCACTATACGGCTTGTATGGGCTTGAGACCAACATTTTTAATACTTGAATTGCCCTTTCTACTTTCTTATATTCACATAGCTTATGAATAATATACTTATAAGTACTATGTGTCGCCCTATGGTTCTTTTTATCCATCACCTTTAAAATCTCCATGGCTTCATCAATCATATCAGCATGACAAAACCCCCGTGAAACTGAAGAGACAGGAAAAAAATGGAGAGAGAGAGAGAGAGAGTGAAAGAGAGAGAGATTCACCTAAATTAAATCAATCACATGATTGTTGACTGTTATTTATACTAACATTCTCACATGAGTTAGTGTTTTTATAAATTTGGCTTGTGATGGCTAGCTTTTTGACTTGATTGAAGATGAGAACTTGTGAAAATGTGAAAATATAGAGAGCTCGTAACATGCCTTTAGAAGTCCATCATCATCATTCTACAATAATACAAAATAAAAACAACCATTCAGTCAAAACAAATTCAAAGAACATTAAAGTTCATTTCATCATCTGAACCATCTGTATGAGCCAAAAAAAATAACACTAAATTCCTCCACCTCTATCATTTTGAAACGAAATTGTAGAAATCAAGACAAATATATACCCAAAATTTCTCCATTGATAAGCATAAAACAAAACATTTGAAATCTACTAAACATTAAAAGTTGAAAATAGAACTAATAAATAGAGCATATATGGTGAAGGTCAGAGTGGAGATCTTCAAAAAAACAGAAATCCTTGAATTGGGATCAAAATTTACTAAATGTAAATAAATAATACTAATCATAAGGAACACTTGATTTTATGGTTCGCATCATAAGTCTGAATCACATCCATATCTGCAAATTTATAAAGATCCAAGAACATATATAAGAAGATTATTATGACTCAAAGATTAAAAAATCCAGTTCAAAAAATGATGCTAAATTTAAAAAGTGAAAAGAAAAAGAAGGAGGTTTACGGATTGAAATCGAATCTGGGCCGAGGTCACTCGCTCAAAACATTCATGGTTAGGGTACTTGGGAGCTTTAATCTAAGGTTTTTAATGGAGATTACAGCGATGAAACATCCCAAAAACACAGTCTGAAAATTTCGTTTAATTTAATAATAAAAACCATACTCGATAAACCTCATATAAAAATCATAAGCAATGTATCTCAAAATATCATAACAACTGTCAACTACATCAGAGTATAAACATCCCAGGCTGAACAAATGGTGTGTGCACTGCAATCTTCCCGAGCTCCTCTTTTGAAAACTGAGTACCTGAAACCAAAACTGAAAACCGTAAGCACGAAGCTTAGTGAGCTCCCCCCCCCCCCCCAAACTACCACATACCATACAATAACATGTAAACACATACTGGGCCTTGCCCACTGCATCAGACCAAAGTCCGGAAACTGCATGGGGCCGAAGCCCGGACTAACTGGGACCATGTCCCCTGCATCGGACCGAAGTCCGGAAACTACATCAGGCCGAAGCCCGGACTAACTGACTGGGACCTTGTCCCCTGCATCGGACCGAAGTCTGGACTAACTGACTGGGACCTTGTCCCCTGCATCAGACCGAAGTCCGGACTAACTGCATTGGACCGAAGTCCGGAACTAACTGAGCAAAGCATAACAGAAACATATCAACTAGCATGAACACACATATACTGCATACTGCATCGGGCCGTGGCCCGGAACACATAACACATAAATCTTGTCTGAGCTACGAAGGCATCAAACATACTAACTACTGCATCGGACCGAAGTCCGGAAACTACTGCTAGCTAAACGGGCCGGCATTGTGGCCTTAGACCCGTTCCTACTAGAAGGAAACTCACCTCGAAATGCTGACTGCTGAAAACTTCGAGTGAACGATCCCCGACTGCTGTCCCGGCTGCTCTCCGGCTATCATGACAAGTCAAACACTAAGTCAAAAGGGGAATATTTTGATGGGTAAAATGACTATTTTACCCCCTACTATGGTGTGGGTCATAACCAAGGCCCAACCTTAAATTCTTTTAAGTCCATAAATGGCCCACTAAAGGCCCACTAATGGCCTAGTTTTCCACATTGGGCCCAACCCCATTATTGGGCCTTACCTTAAGCCCAAAACATATACTTGGCCCATAAACACTGACTCTTGATGGCCCACTAAGGCCAAAAGACCTATAGTCCAAAACACAGCCCACATCGAGGCCCAACAGCTCAAGGCCCAAATCTGGCAACGTACGCGGGGCGTACTCCTAGGTATGTCGAGCGTACTGGCTGGTGGCTTGTACGCCGTGCGTACCTCCTTGTACGCCCAACGTACAGCCTCATTAAGTCAACTTTCTAATAAGTTCTTAATACCCCGATTCAGAAGCTACAACTCAAATCCAAGCCTTATTCCATGTATTAAGCCATAAAGTCAATGACTTGGTGACTTTATATGGCTCAAACCAACCCAAACTCTCAAAACACTCTTCTACTTCCATAAAGGGGACTAGATATAATGCATGGACTTAATAGGACCACAAAGGTTGAAACTTTACTGCTTCAGGGAGGCAACCCTGGTCTTAGAAACGAGCTTAAGTCATAAAGTCCCAATCTTGGGACCAAATGTAACGACGTAAATTTTCAAAACAAATTTTCCATTTCTTAAAAACATGTTTTCATCCAAAACAAGTCATAAAGATCCAATGTATCATATCATAATACAAATCATATAAATCCCAAGATCATAAATCCTCCATCAGTGTGTACAGATCACGTCGGCGGCTTCCCACGGTCCTCGCTAGTACCTGAAACACATACACAATAACTGTAAGCATAAATTCTTAGTGAGTTCCCCAAATACTACTTACGCACATACGACTTTCCAGGCCATGACCTTCCGATCCATGTGTCTCAGGAGACTTTTGTCCCGACCCGGTAAACCTTCCGGTCCTACCCGCGTCGACCTTCCGGTCCACATCACAATGCCTTCCAGCTCATAACATAAAATGCCTTCCGGCCCATATCAAGCCTAGCATACATAGCATATACAAACGGCTAACTTATCATATTCAATGCATACAACTCATAACATATCCGACCTCTCGGTCACACATAAATACCCTTCCGGGTACAGTATAGTGAGAAGACTCACCTCACAGGAAGTCTAGAATCTCACGTGCTCGCTATCTCCGAATCTCGAAACGAAGACCCAACCCCGCCTAATCATAATGAAATATCATTCTAATTAATATAGACTTTCAAGACTAGGCTACACCCTTATCATTATTCCACGGAGGGGTAAAAGACCATTTTACCCTTCCTTGACTCATGTTGACCAAACCCTAAAAGTCAACGAAAGTCAACTGACCATAGTACGCGGGGCGTACCAGCTTCTATACGCGGGGCGTACATCGATGAGTCACAATCGGGGGTCGCAACCCCTTACGCTGCGCGTACTGGGAGTTACGCCCAGCGTAAACCCCAGATGCAGCCATACCACATTTCTTGTCTTAAATGGTTAAGACACTCCTGCAACTTCCAGATCTGGCTCTCTTTAAGCCTCCTAATCCATAAAGTTGGAACCTTTAAGCCTTGGCATGGCTGTAAAGGCTCCTACACCCTCTAACACCTTCCTTTTCACCTCCAAAGACCTAGATCTCATGCATGGCAAAATATATACGTCCAAGATCACATTTTTATGAACATACTGATGGGTTTTGGTCATAAGACATCCTATGTGCTCAAACAAACCCTAAAGCTCGGATCTAGGTTTCTCTATTGTACATACTTTGAATCCAAGACTATGAACCCTAATTCTAGTATATGGAAATCAGAATTCACATGTAAATAGGTTTAAGAACATACCTTGATTGTTATATAGCAATAACAATCCAATTCATCCTTGAATTGACCTTGGAAAGCTGAGAGTCACAAGTGTCACTCCTCTAATGGCTTACAAACACCATAAGCAAGTGGAGAAGGTATATAGATAGAGGAGGGAGGTTAGAATTCGTCCTTAGGACCTCTTGGGAAGGGTTGGACGAATTCCTAATCCCTATGGGGTTTATATAGGTGTAAAGATTAGGGTTTTAGTCCTTATCCTTATCTAGTTACTTGTCCACCAAGCAACCATAAGATAAGTCCTAGAAATCCTTATCCTAGTCGAATTCTAAGGGATTTACACCTCAAATTCGTTCACCATATATATAAGATAATCCTTACCTTATTTTGTAACTATCTCATAATTACAATTCAGCCCCTCTAGTTTAATTAATTACACTTGATCACAAAATTAATTCTTAATTAATTATTGATCAATATTAATTAAACAAATATGATTTCTCCTTTAATATATTATTCTTATAACATACTAATAAATCATAATAACCTCTCTCTCTTTATTTATTTCTCCATTCAAGTTGCTTTAGTGAAGGCAACCCAAAAGGACCATGCACCATCGGGTCAAGTACATACCAAAATAGTTATGGACTTAGACACTAATCCAACACATACAACTCAAATGGACCTGGAATATGGTAGATCTAAGCCAATGGAGACTACTTGCTCATAAAGTCTCCATCTTTGGGACCAAAACCCTAGAAATTGGTCCATTAAGCATACCATAAGAACTACAAGGCAAGATCTGAACTTTTTACCTTAGGAAGAAGCTCCAACCTTTGCTTATCATGGATCTACACTTGCACACCAACTTCTAGCCTCCACAATGGACTCCTCTTTCCTTTTGCTACCTTGAAATGTCACCTCAAAGCTTAGAACACTCACAAACAAGCTATGAACGAAGGAACAACTCTCTAAGGGTTTCTTTCTGAAGGATGGTGGCTGAGGAACCAAGCCATCACATTCCTTTTATAGCCAACAACTCAAATTAGGGTTTTGGGTCTGGACCGATTACGCCCGGCGTAACCTTGGGTACGCCCAGCGTACCCGACGATGACGTGTTAAATGAGGCGCACGAGTACGCGCAGCGTACTCCTTGTATGCCCAGCGTACTCGCCCAACACAAAGGCCCAAAATGACAAATAAATAAAGATGAAGGGCTAATCGGTTGTACCTGAATTTCGGCTGTTACAATTCTCCCCACAAGAACCAGACTTCAACCCCAAAGTCTTATACCGAAAACAATTCTGGATGCTGCTCCCACATCTCCGACTCGGACTCCCACGTCAGCTCGGTCCCCTTCCGATGTTGCCACTGCACTTGCACCAAGGGCACTTCCTTGTTCCTCAGGACCTTAACCTTTCGATCCCTAATTGCCACTGGTCTCTCAACATAGTTCAGGCCCGCATCCACCTGAATGTCCTCTAATGGAACCACAACTGACTCGTCGGCAATACACTTCCTCAACTGCGACACATGAAAGGTGTCGTGAATCTGACCCAGCTCCGCAGGTAGATCCAAATGGTAGGCTACCCTGCCTACCCTCGCAATTACCCTGAAAGGTCCAATGAATCGAGGTCCCAACTTGCCCCTCTTCCTGAATCGAATCACTCCTTTCCAAGGAGAGACTTTTAAGAGTACCAGGTCACCAACCTGAAACTCGAGCTCGGACCGACGCCTGTCCGCATAGCTCTTCTGGCGACTCTGAGCGGTCAACAATCTCTGCTTGACCTGCTGTATCTGCTCTGTTGTCTGAAGCACAATCTCCGTACTACCCATTATCCGATGCCCCACCTCTCCCCAGCAGATGGGGGTCTGACACCTCCTCCCATACAACAGCTCAAAAGGTGGCATACCAATGCTCGAATGATGGATGTTGTATGAAAACTCTGCCAAGGGTAAATAGGTGTCCCAACTCCCTCCAAAATCCAAAACACATGCTCGGAGCATATCCTCGAGCGTCTGAATCGTCCGCTCACTCTGCCCGTCCGTCTGTAGGTGGTATGTGGTACTGAAATGCAGCCTTGTACCCAACTCCTCGTGAAACTTCTTCCAAAATCTGGAAGTGAGTTGCACGTCTCGATCTGAAACAATCGACATCGGAACTCCATGCCGCGATACCACCTCCCTCACATACAACTCTGCCAACCTCTCAGCAGAAGAGCTCTCACTGATAGCAAGAAAATGAGCGCTCTTCGTCAACCTGTCCACAATCACCCATATTGCATCGACTCCTCTCGCAGTCCTTGGCAATTTGGTGATAAAATCCATGGTAATCTGTTCCCACTTCCACCCGGGAATCTCCAGCGGTTGCAGCTTACCATGCGGACGCTGGTGCTCGGCCTTAACCTGGCGACAAGTTAGGCACCTCTCGACGAACCATGCAACATCCCTCTTCATACAGGGCCACCAATACTCCCTTTTTAGGTCCAAATACATCTTAGTAGCCCCGGGATGGATCGAGAACTTTGATCGATGTGCCTCCTCCATCAAAATGGTACACGTCCCGCCCACAAACGGTACCCAAATCCGACCCTGAAATGTCATAAGTCCCCGACTATCGGTAACGAACTTCGACACCTGCCCGACAACCCGCTCCCGCTTTCGGTTCTCTGGTCTCGCAGCCTCAGCCTGGGCCCCTCGGATGGTGTCCAATACCGGAGTCGTCACCGTCAACCTCATACAAATGTCTCGGATCGGGGCGCTCTCGGATCGCAATCATAATCCTTCACCACATCCAATCATCTCCTCTGGCGCATATTCAGGTTTGGCCGATCCATCAAGTACTTCAGACTCTTGTGGTTCGTGTATATGGTACACCGAACCCCATATAGATAGTGCTGCCAGATTTTGAGGGCAAACACCACAACCCCCAACTCCAGATCGTGGTTGGGATATCTCGACTCATGAGGCTTTAGCTGTCTCGATGCATACGCTATAACGTGCCCCCTCTGCATAAGCACTGCCCCTAACCCATATATGGATGCTTCACAATATACCACAAAGTCCTCCATCCCTTCCGGGAGTGCGAGCACCGGGGCCTCGCACAACTTCTGACGAAGGGTCTCAAATGAGGACTGCTGCTCCGGACCCCAAGAAAATGCAACATCCTTCCGGGTCATCTTGGTAAGTGGCACGACGATCTTGGAGAAATCCCTAATAAACCTCTAATAATAGCCGGCCAATCCCAGAAAGCTCCTGATCTCAGTGGGTGATCTCGGCACCTCCCATCTCATCACTGCCTCAACCTTGGCCGGATCGACCAATATCCCTTTCTGGTTAACAAGATGTCCTAGGAGCTGGACCTCCCGTAACCAGAAATCACACTTGGAGAATTTGGCATACAGCCTCTCCGATCTCAGAACTCCAAGGATCTCCCTCAAATGCTCCTCATGCTGCTATCTAGACCTCGAATATACCAAAATATCATTAATGAATACGATCACCGACCGATCCAGCATCGGCCTGCACACCCTGTTCATGAGATCCATGAACGCAGCTGGGGCATTGGTGAGCCCAAAATGCATCACCACAAACTCGTAATGTCCATAACGAGTTCTGAATGCAGTCTTCTGGATATCTTCATCCCGAACCCTCATCTGATGATAACCCGACCTCAAGTTTATCTTGGAGAACCAAGATGCCCCCTGCAATTGATCGAACAGATCATCGATCCTAGGTAACGGATACCGGTTCTTGACCGTCAACTTGTTGAACCCCCGGTAATCAATACACATCTGGTGTGAACCATCTTTCTTCTTGACAAAAAGGATCGGTGCTCCCCAAGACGAGCTACTCGGTCGAATAAACCCCTTCCCCAACAGCTCCTGAAGCTGCGAGGATAACTCCTGCATCTCTGGCGGCGCGAGGCGATAAGGCGCCTTGGCGATAGGTGCTGCTCCCGGAATCAAATCAATATGGAACGCCACTTATCTTTTCGGAGGCACGCCCGACAGTTCCTCGGTAAAAACATCCGGGAACTCGCACACTACTGGAACCTCGTCAACCGAACTTGGCCTCCCAGTGGCCACTCGAGCGTCCATCACATAGGCTATGAATCCACTGTAGCCCTGCTGCAAACTCTGCCTCGCCCTGGCAGCCGAACAAAACGCTGACCCACACCGGGTTCCCTCGCCATACATAGTAAACACTCCCCCACTAGGGTCTCGCATAGTCACCAGCTGTTTCTCGCAGTCAATGACCGTTCCAAACTTACTCAACCAGTCCATGCCCAAGATGACACAGACATCTCCCATAGCGATAGGAACTAGGTCGATAGGGAAATTGACACCAAAAATCTCGAGCACACATCCTCGAATCACGTCGGTGGCATATACCGCTTTCTCATCAGCTATGGAAACCCTTAGAGGTCGACTCATCACCTCTCGATCAATACCGAGGTACTGACTAAAAGCCAGAGATACAAAAGACCGACTCGCACCTGAGTCAAATAATATCAAGGTAGGTACAAAATTCACAATAAAAGTACCTACACATATCATAAAATAAGCACAACATCTCAGCATAAAAAAATAAATACACGAAAGAATACATACCAGCCACAACATCGGGCGCCGTGCGGACCTCCTCCGCAGTCAACTGAAAAGCTCTCCCACGAGCCCTCGGGGCCTCGGCCTTCACCGGTCAAGTCTCAGTAGCCCTAGCAGCAGGCGCATATCCCTGGAGAAGCTGAGGACACTCGGCCTTCCGATGGCCGGTCTGGTTGCAATGGAAGCAAACCATAAATCCCTTGGGGAAATCCCTAGCGATGTGCCCCTTCTTGCCACATTTGTAGCAAGCACCTAATCGACAGGCCCCCTCATGACCCTTGCCGCACTTTTCGCAAGTGCGACCCTTTTGACCTTTTGTCCTCGAATCGGCGGACTTGGTCCGCTTGGCTGCCGGCTGGGACTGAGCCGGCTGTCGATCCACCCGCTGAGACTCGGCCTCCTCCCTAGCCTGAGTCTCCAACTCGATCTCCCTCTTCCGGGCATTTGCCTGAAGCTCAGCAAATGTCCGATATGTCGAGTTCGATACGAACTCCCGAATGTCCCTACTCAGTATACCCAAATATCGGCTCATCCGTGCCTGCTCAGTGGACACTTGCTCAGGGCAAAATATCGCCCTCTCATGAAACTTCCGGGTGACCACAACAACTGAATCATTACCCTGATTGAGGGTTAAGAACTCCTGAACCAGTCGTTCCCTCTCCACCGGGGGAACATACTCATCTCTGAACATGGTGGTGAATTTCTCCCAAGTCACCACTGAAATCTCCTCAAGAGTGAAGTTCGCCGTCACGAACTTCCACCAATCATTCGCTCCCAGGCGGAGCTGGTTCAAAGCGAACCGCACCCTCAGATGCTCCAGACATGAACACGTGTAAAAGCATCCCTCAATGTCAGCAATCCATCGCATCGCAGCGATCGGGTCCTGCATCCCATCAAACTTGGGTGGCTTCGTGTTGCTGAACTCCCGGAACAACAACGAGTCACCTCCATGAGGTCTGGTAACAACCACAGCTGCTGTAGCTGCAGCGGCCGTAACCTAAGTCACCGCGGCGTACTGCTCATCAAAAGTCTCCAACAGCGTGGTCTTGATAGACCCAAACATCTCTGGAATCTCGGCCCGGATTGCCGCAACCACCTCATCGTGGATCATCTGACGAAGCTCCTCTTCACTCACACCACTCGTCCCAGGTCTGTGGCGTGTCCCAACCATGATGCCTCTGAAATACAACATAAAAATATCAGAGACCCAATCGAGCATACTCGCACTCGATAACGCAACCCTACTCGACCTCCAATACCCAAAGGATTCTTACTTGGACTGCCCACTGATCCGGTGTCTTCAGTAGTACGGGCCCTATACTACTGACTACACCGCATCAGCATTCACCCCAAGTCCTCCTCCTTGGACCCCGGATCACAAGTACTCTATTCTTGCTATGCACTCGCTACCTACTCGCTCTCAAAGCATCTCATAGCAGCAGGTTTCCCCTAGACTAAGGCATCACAAATCAGACCACTCTAGTCCTAATATGAATACCTAGTCTACTCTAGCATGCATAACATATCATAACATTTCTCATAACACATATTGTAAGGGTATTTTGGGGATTTTACCGTTCGGGCGCTGGCTGACCGTACACACTGCTTCATCCTTGGTTATCACAAAATCCCTTATAAAATTTTATGCCTTTATTTTTTTTTTAAATTTTTTTCTCAAATCCTCGGTTTGAGTTCAGTTACGCACAAAGGTGTACCCGAATCCCTCAAACCAAGGCTCTGATACCAACTTGTAACGACGTAAATTTTCAAAACAAATTTTCCATTTCGTAAAAACATGTTTTCATCCAAAACAAGTCATAAAGAGCCAATGTATCATATCATAATACAAATAATATAAATCCCAAGATCATAAATCCTCCATCAGTGTGTACAGATCACGCCGGCGCCTTCCCACGGTCATCGCTAGTACCTGAAACACATACACAACAACTGTAAGCATAAATGCTTAGTGAGTTCCCTAAATACTACTTACGCACATACGCCTTTCCAGGCCATGACCTTCCGGTCCATGTGTCTCTGGGGACTTTCGTCCCGACCCGGTAAACCTTCCGGTCCTACCCGCGTCGACCTTCCGGTCCACATCACAATGCCTTCCGGCCCATAACATAATGCCTTCCGGCCCATATCAAGCATAGCATACATAGCACATACAAATGGTTAACTTATCATATTCAATGCGTACAACTCATAACATATCCGACCTCTCGGTCACACATAAATACCCTTCTGGGTACAGTATAATGAGAAGACTCACCTCGCAGGAAGTCTAGAATCTCACGTGCTCGCTATCTCCGAATCTCGAAACGAAGACCCAACCCCGCCTAATCATAACGAAATATCATTCTAATTAATATAGACTTTCAAGACTATGCTACACCCTTATCATTATTCCACAGAGGGGTAAAAGACCATTTTACCCTTTCTTGACTCATGTTGACCAGGCCCTAAAAGTCAACGAAAGTCAACTGACTATAGTATGCGGGGCGTACCAGCTTCTGTACGTGGGGCGTACATCGATGAGTCACAATCGGGGGTCGTAACCCCTTACGCTGCGCGTACTGGGAGTTACGCCCAACGTAAACCCTAGATTCAACCATACCACATTTCTTGTCTTAAATGGTTAAGACACTCCTTCAACTTCCAGATCTGGCTCTCTTTAAGCCTCCTAATCCATAAAGTTGGAACCTTTAAGCCTTGGCATGGCTGTAAAGGCTCCTACACCCTCTAACACCTTCCTTTTCACCTCCAAAGACCTAGATCTCATACATGGCTAAATATATATGTCCAAGATCACATTTTTATGAACATACAACTCAAATGGACCTGGAATATGGTAGATCTAAGCCAATGGAGACTACTTGCTCATAAAGTCTCCATCTTTGGGACCAAAACCCTAAAAATTGGTCCATTAAGCATACCATAAGAACTACAAGGCAAGATCTAAACTTTTTACCTTAGGAAGAAGCTCCAACCTTTGCTTATCATGGATCTACACTTGCACACCAACTTCTAGCCTCCACAATGGACTCCTCTTTCTTTTTGCTACCTTGAAATGTCACCTCAAAGCTTAGAACACTCACAAACAAGCTATGAACGAAGGAACAACTCTCTTAGGGTTTCTTTCTGAAGGATGGTGGCTGAGGAACCAAGCCATCACATTCCTTTTATAGCTAAAAACTTAAATTAGGGTTGTGAGTTTGGAACGATTACGCCCGGCATAACCTTGGGTACGCCCAGTGTACCCGACGATGACGTGTTTAAATGAGGTGCGCGAGTACGTGCAACGTACTCCTTGTACGCCCAGCGTACTCGCCCAACACAAAGACCCAAAATGACAAATAAATAAAGATGAAGGGCTAATCGGTTGTACCTGAATTTCGGCTGTTACACCAAAAGGTCCTTAAACTTGTACTAAGGAGATCTAAGAGGTTAATCATCAAGCTCAAGACCTTTTACCTTGCAAAGGTCTGAAATGAAGCACTTATCCCAGATCTACAAGCTCTGGCTTCAAAGGTTCCTCCTTGCCAACCTTCTTCTCTTTGCTTCCAAGCTTTAATCCACCAAAATGGGTTCTCCAAGGTCAAGATCTCATAAAATGGAGGTAGGGACGTTCTAGGGTTTCTTTTGAGGTTGGGGAGGCTCATATGGGGGTTAGGGTTGGAACCATAATGTCCTTTATATAGTGCTCAATCCGAAATTAGGGTTTCATAACTTTTTAGCGTACACTGGGCGTACGCCTTGGACATCCACGACCCAGCTGCCTCATTACGTTGGGCGTAACCCAGCCTACGTTGGGCGTACTCACGCATGTTCCAAACATGCATGAATGGTCTTTTATGCAAACTTTTCTCTTTAAGGGACATTCTCGCCAAATCTTCAAAGTGACATAACTCCTTCATTCTAGATCCGTTTCTGATGAACTTTATATCCACAGAAAGGTGGCGAGAAATCCTACGCTTCTAACAACATAACTCGACCCGAAAACTTCTCGAATAATAACTCCATATTAATAAAGGACTAAAACGCCCCTGGCCTTGGTCTCTGAAATTCCATAAATGAATATTTTAGAACAGGGCGTTACAAGCGAGAGATATGAAGTTGTGTCTTAGGTCAATACAAAAAATCGAAAAGTGCAAGATCCCAAAATCGAAGCGAAACTTGAAAAAATATAACAAATTAGGGCTACAAAACATAAATCGCGTTAGGGCTCTACTTGGTACTACCTGACAGGGAAGATATGTCGTTCTTTCAACCACCATCACCACCACTTCCATAAACCTTTTGTTAATATGAACCAGCAAATCAACATGGAATTGAAGAAGAACACATCAAGCAGAGAGAGAGAGAGAGAGATAGCACAAAGAAATAGGAGAATGAAACCCACTACCACGGTCGAGGTAGACATTTAATCCGTCATCATCTCAATCGAAACCCACCACCACAGTCGAACCTTCAACAAAACATGACACCACAGTGAGCCATAGTCAAACACCTTCACTCGAGCTACATATAGCCAGCTGTCAGAAGACGGAATCTGGTGTTGGCACCTGTAAAGGTTGTCAACCTTCCAATTGAATTTTAGGGTGGATAAGGGTGGATGTACGTTGGTTATGATGAAAAACGACAATAACTTGGAGCTCGTTAGATAAGTTAATTGTTGTGGAGGATATAGGGCTTAGGATGTGGCTGACATTAAAGGGGTTTTAGAGTCCAGATCCACCGATGTTGTTTGGGAATGACGTAGATTGTGACAACGGTGTTCGTAGTCAGGAACCTGCAGGAAATCATAAACCTTATGTTAATATAAACCAAAAAATCAAAATGAAATCAAAGAAGAACACATTAAGCATTGAAATAGAGCAAAGAGAAATTAGAGGATGTAAGTAATTTATAGAATATGGCCCGACAATTAGAGGAGATAATAAAATGATTTTTCAAAATTTGAACTCCTCATTAAATCACGGCTCCTCATATCACGCGAACTAACCGAAAATATGTAAATTAGTAACAACTGCTTTCTTAACTTTGGCTTGACTTTTTCTAGTTGACCAATTCAATTGGCTGGAATTTAGGAATTGTGGTTCAATTTTGACTAATTCACCTGTTTGATCCATAAGAGTTTTTTTTTTTGTAATGCATAAACTTGTTGTAAATGCTGCTTTAAGGGATGTACCTCTTAAAATTCAGCAAAATTTTGTAAATGCTTTTTAAGGTATATATATATATATATATATATATATATATATATATATATATATATATATATATATATATATATATATATATATATATGTGGGTACAAATTTGATTACAACAATAAAGTTTAACCATTTTGTAATATGTTGAGCAAAATAGGTATAATTATATAAAAATACTTATATAATTATTTCATACCATTTTATTATCACAGTAAAAATGATAATGTACATACAAAGGATTATTCAATACAACGAAACATTTTTATAAACTATAATAGATATAGTTTATGGTACATACACTCTATTATACCATTTCGGGATACAATACGAAAATAATTATTTAAAGGCATAATTATTTCACACCATGTAATTACTATGGAAGGATAATACTTCCACATTACAAAATGGCTTTTCATTATACTACACGTAAACCGTCAATATGGCTTTGTGAGACATACCTTCACCGTAATTACCAAAGTACCTGCTAAAGTTCCTATATTATAATCAGAATCTTTCGTAAGAGAGCGTAACACTTGTGTATAGATCTATACGGGACTGACAATCCCGCACCTTAGTTGTTAGCTACAGCTAGATCGGCAGGTTTGGGGTGACATATTTCATACCATTCCGATGTCTGAAGAACGTCGTAACAGGCCAACTAGGTCATTAGCATCGTTATAAACTCACAAGGGGTATTAACAATATGTTTGGTTTACGAATACATACATACCTTCAAATGGTTTTGTTAGATAAAACTACATTACACTATTTTCCAGTACAATACAATTTACATTTCTTGAAACATGCATTCAAATGGTTTTATAAAGATATAAAACTACATTATATTACTTCAGAGTACAACAATACTTATACATTTTCAGTCTTAGGGTTCGTAAGATTACAATTCACTTTAAAAGAAAATATTGGATTTTCTGGAAGAACACACTATCATTTTCAAGGAATAATGGCATGTCTTTCTCATACAAAATGCTTATGAACTCACCAACTTAAATGTTGACACTTTTTCAAAACTACTTGTATTCTCAGGGAATCAGTAGACAGGTACTTGCACAGGTTTTGTGAAGATGGAGCGTAACAGTGTCACGTCTTATATTTTTGTCGTCTGTTTTTGGAGTCAAACAAACAATGAATTGAACTCAATGTAAATATTAAATTATCAATACGATGGTTATAATGCTTTGATCTTTATTATTCAGTTGTTATGATATTGTACATGACGTCATCCGCCCCTGGACGTTTCCGTCGTTCCGGTTCGGGGGTGTGATAATTTCCCCTTTGGACTAAAAATGGTTAGATCTTGGTGAGTATGAACTACTCCCAAGCCTTTTGATTGCATTTCCAGTTAGGATATAATGTGTCAATGCTTAAATGTGCAAGCTTTGAGGTAGTTTGGTTCCCATTCTTAAGATAAGACGTAGGAAAGGGCTTATGAGTCTTGATCCTTGTTTTTGGACTTCTTGTAGCCATGCAAGGGCTTAAAGTTGGCAACTTAATATCCTTAGAGGTCTTAATGAGTACAGATATGAGTTTTAGACATAAAATCTTAATGCATTAAGTATTTGCATGGATTGTTGTATAGCTGGCGTGTACGCCGCGTGTACACCCATGTACGCCGTGCGTACTGCCTCCGGCGGAGGTACGATGCACGTACAAGTGTGTACGCCGGGTGTACAGTTCAGACAACCAGCGTTGGGCTCAAATCTTTGGGCCTTATGTGGGTTTTTGGGTCTTGATCGTGGACATGAGGCTTTGGATTAGTTGGGCCCTAGAATTCATTATTAGATCATTAGTAGTTTAGTTGGGACTTTTGGGCCTTGTGGCCCATAATGGCTATGGACTTTGGATGATAGACCCATTAGTGAAGGAATAACCTCTGGGCCACTATGGGGGAACATGGACTTAGATTTCTAGGCTTTTTAATTAGGGTGAATTATGATCCTAATTTAGGGTTATTTGTATTGTTGTTCAGTGTGAGGTTTAAGATTGTTAGGCTAGCAACTATTGTGTTCAGTAGATTGAGGTGAGTCTTCTGAGCACACTTATGGGTCAAAGGCACCAAGGTCGTCTCATTAATGGTTATGAAATGATTTGCATTGGAATATGTAATTGTTTGCTATTGGATTTATACGTGGACTTATGTGTAGACCATGGGAAGAGCCCATGACTTAGGGATTTGAGACCGTGGGGGTAGCTCATGACATTCCAATGAAAACCACGGAGGGAGTCCATGACAAACTTATATGCGTATATGTGTGCATGGTATTATGTGATTATATGATTTATGTGTTTTGGGAAACTCACTAAGCTTGTGCTTACAGTTTTATTGCATGTTTTAGGTACTTCTTGTGATAAGGGCAATCGTCCGGCTTGATGGTGCGTCGTGCATTGTCTGGTGTTTTAATTCACATTTAGTTTTTGTATTTTGAATTTTAAAATAATATGGATATGTAATGGGATTTTTGGGCACACTGTGGTTGATATTTATGAAATTAAAAGTTAAAACTTTTCTGAAAAAATTTGGATTGTTAAAAAATTTGAACTTGATGAATCCGTTGTTTGATGGTAAAAAACTGAGAAAGAATTGATTATTTTCCTGTGTTAAATAAAAGGAAGATTGAATTGTTATTTAAATTTTTTGATTAATAAAAAAAAACTAATCGTTGAGGGATGGAGGTGAACTTCTAGTTGTTGGAAATTTGGAATGCTTTGGAGGTGTGAAGGAGGCTCAAGTTAAACTCCTTGAAAAATACTCTCTCATTTTTCCCGAAATGGTCGGGCTCATGTTCCTTTTTTCCCCAGAATACCCGAAGCCTTTTTTCCAAGCTTTCTTAAACGATACCATCCATCCTTAATTCCTTATCATATTGAAAATGAGTTCATTTTGTTAAAAGAACCTCTAATACTTGCCTTTTCTTTCTTATTTTTTATGTGCTTTTATTCAAGTAAAGATGATTTATTGAATTACGTATAGTTAATGAGTTCCCCGCCTTCACTACGCATCCACACTTTGTGAGGATAGAAGAGATGATTCACCATTTAACGATTTGTTAAAACATAGAAAATTAGAAATATATAATGTCACTCCTATAAAACCTCAAAAGCGTGAACACTGAACGTCGAAAGGTAGTGCCTTGTTGGTAGTTGGTTTATTGACATGAATATCACATGTGTATCTGTTGATAAGTTATATTAAATAAGTAATTAATTTTGTGTATGCCTATTATAATCATATAGACCCCATCAAGACCCCACCCCCACCCTGAAATCCTGCAATGGACCACCTCCCACACCCGACCACAGTGGACCTTTTACATTATTTATATTAATATATGTTTATGGTTTGAAGAAGCACTTGATCAAATTCAAAGGCATAGACTTCTAGATATAAAAAGTAGAGATAATGACTAATATCCCTAAAAATGGAAGTCATATATCACAAAAAGGGAGTATATCGCTAATTAGAGAAATAGCAAAATACTTCAAGTTAAAACGTCTGAAACATTATTTTTATGCCTTGCAAACTTTTTCGTCGTTAATAGTGAACCAACCCAAATTATAAATTATAACTTTGGAACATTTTCTTTCTCAACATTGTTGGAGGATTTTCTTTTCCCAAACACCACGTACAAATTTAACCACGGAATGAGATGAATTATTTTTGAGAAACGAGACTTTGACCACACATTTCGGGGGCCCAAGAATGAAAAAAAAAAAAAAAAAAGGCGTTAATTTTCGTCGTTTTTAACAAAAAAAAAATATAAACCAAAAAAATCATTATTATTGTGAAATATTATGACAGTATTGTTAATAAAAATATAATATGTTTAATATTTTATCAATATTACAATTTGCATAGTTTTAAAATCTGTAACATCATTCATGTCAAACATTAAAAATAATATTATTATATGTAAAATTTTAAAATATGAACAATATTCTTTTAAAATATTACACATAACATTTATTATGAATAATATTTTGTTGGAATATACCACAACTACCATGATTTTTATATATATATATATATATATATATATATATATATATATATATATATATATATATATATATATATATATATATATATATATATATATATATATATATATATATATATATATATATATATATATATATATATATATATATATAGAACACGAGTCTCTTTAAAATGAGATTTTAGAGCAATAAATTCCAAACCAAATAAAACTTAGTTTTTTCTATAAATCATCTAACAAAAAGAAGACGAAATAGTAAATATGATATCATTCCAAACCAAGTAACGAAAGTCCATGCAATTCTTTTTAGGCCCGAAAATATGTGGCCAGAAACGGATCATCATGCATTGATCTCAAATGATAACATAAGTTTCTGAACATCATGTAAATATGATAACATAAGTTTGGCAAGATGAAATTGTAGATCGAATATTTTTAAAACAAATTTACATATTATTACATAAATTCGCAAATATTTTTCAAACATCTAGCATACATATTTTAGTACGACACTTCCACCTAAGTTGTTATCGAATTAAGATGTAGACATCGCTTCATGGATCTTTAGACTTTCATATCCCCTTTATTCTCTTGATTTTTCAGGCGAAGAAGTAATCACAAGTAGCAGTTTGATGTCTCTCTCAAGCATCTGTTCAACTAACTAAATACCAACTTATTACTAAAACCTAATAAACTTTGCTCTGTACACAAACATATAAAATTCTGTCAAATGCAATAATAAAACATGCAGAAATCAGACATACATACATACATACACTCTGCAACCTCTCAACTCAACATTTAACAATGAAAAATAAAATAAAATAAAATAAAATCAGCTGCTGAACTCATCCTCCTGAAGTTGAACCCTTGGTAACCTCATCACCAGTCTCAACACTTACTTTATTGCTTTTATGTGAAGTTTTTGCAACTAATACATTTTTATCATCATCAGTTCTCTCATTAGTATCCTTGACTCCCTCTAAAGCTATAATATCATCACTTTTCTCAGTCTCTTTCATCTGCCTCTGAAGCGATTCTATCACACTCATCAATTCCCTATTAACCTATCAAAAAAACAGAATAACACATTAAAAAAAATTGTCTCGTTTTGCATCCATGTATATATATATATAAATAAATATATACCTGTGGATTCTGGAGGAATTCAGAGATGTCATTAGAGCATGATGGACATTTCATGATGTTCTTTTGTGCCCTAAGTGTTCGTCTCCCTTCACATGTCCTCTCTTTCATAAAAGTTTGGCCGGAAAAAGTTTCCTGCAAACATGACTTGCAGAAATTGTGTGCACAGGGAGTAGTAAGCGGGAGACTCATCACTTTGTGACAGATAAAACAGCAAAACTCTGTGCAATTAAAAGTACATATCAATATCAATATCAGTATCAGTATCAGTATCAGTCCAATACATGTCAAACACAGTACAACTTGTTTCTTCTGACCTTTCAGGAGCCGTTCACTTACAGACACTGTTTGTGTCTTACGCCGAACTTTCCTTGTACTATTTCCATCTTCAACATCTCCATTATCTATATGCTTTCTACTTTCTGGTGCAGCTATTTTCCATAACCAACAAGCTTTTTCCACCTGGACAAAATAATTAAAATTTTACTAAAAGAAAGCCAAACCCTTCAAGAAAAGGAAAAGACATTTAATCATCTCACATCATAATCCCAAGATGGAGTATTCTTTCTCTCTGTTACATCAGTTGCATTTTTAAGCTCTTTGATGAAAGGCAAAGCCCTTGGGAGATCCCCATTTTCATCACTACAAAATCATAATCAAAAGTAAATAACTTGAATTCATTATTCAAATGATGTAACAGAAATTACAAACCTTGTCCATGGAGCAGGATCATTATCACAACGAACAAAGAGATAGCGGCATACTTTATAACCCTATCAGGGGCACAACAGTCATTTTTGTTTGGGAAGAATACGATCATCAATCATGTATCATGTATGTCAATGTAACATCAGCCAATAGAGGAATAATATTTATCTTACTTGGATTCCAGGTTTCCTCCAGCATTTTTCAATCCTGTAAATGCCATCATACCTTACGCCTTTTTCAGGTGCATATGCAGATCTTTTTTCTTTGTGTGACCTCACAACGCGTACTGGATACCCTTTTCTACAACTAACTCGTAAAGCTTCATTATATTTCTCAAACTTCTGATCAAAAGATTGTGTCTTGTTTGTCCTTTTATTTCCACTCAAGTCTCTCCCACCACTGTAGACAACAGATAAAATGTAAAGAAGACAAAGAAGAAAATATCCACAAATTAGTGACATTATCACATACCTTCCAGTGTATAAAAACCACTCTCCATGATCTTCATCATCTTCATATCCTCCAGATAGTGCAACAGATTGTGCACCATAATGAGATTGACCACAAATCCCAGCAACATGAGGAAGATGAACCCCCCATTGTCTGCATTCCATACGATCCTCCCAAGTTTCACCAACAAGAACACCTGTTCCTCTTTCAGGATCATTTTCTGCAAGAATGGGTCCAAAATGATCAGGTGGAACTGTCACAAATATCTTTCCACTGCATGCATTGGCCTTCCCTGACTTCTTTGCTCTATCAGTGGTGTAAGCTTTGTCTGGTCTGTTTTGGTTTAGAACAGAATAGTAGGGTTTAGGTGGCCCTGAAGCAGCATTTGACTTGGTCAACTTCGCCATTCTGATTGCTATTACAAGTGATGAGTTGATTCGAGGCTGACTTGCCATTTTAGGAGGAATTGAAGTTCGACATATGGCACAAGTTCTTTTCCCCTGTCCTACCCATTTCTCAAAGCACTTCAAGCAAAAGTTGTGACCACAGGGTGTCTGTAACAAAAGGGCAAGTTAAGGTTGTGATATGAATTATAACGCACAGATCAGTGTCTCTTTTGCTTGCAACAAGAACCAATAAAGAAACAAGTTTTGTTGCAACTTCAACTATGAGCATAAAAACAGAGAGATGCCAAAAAAATCCAACAAAATAAGTACAATAAAGTATCCAAGTGCGACTATGAATGCAACATTTGGATAATGTTTAGTGATATTCTTCAACAAGATGGACCACTATTCTACCAGAATTTGAGATATTCTATTTTAAGCCATTTCCAGCAAAAAGAAACACGGATCGGGATTAATGAATATTTCATGAAGACTTTTTGTGTTGGCTGTTAGTGCATATATGAAACAAGTACTTGTTGAAACAGTAAATTGTACTATCTATGGGCATAAATCACCATGAAACTAATGCCAGTGAGTGAGTGTGTTCAATAGGGGCTGCGAGACTTGCAGCGTGTTTAACTGGTTTGGATAATTGACGGTAATCTGAGAAGGATTTAGGGTTTAGAGTAAATCTAACACAATTCCTAGTGTGTACATGGAGCTAGATCTCAGAATGTGTGTACTTCATTTGTTAAGATATTGCTTTTGTGTTGGTTCCAGTAAATGATACCGTGACGGGTCTCTCCGGGAGCTGCATGCAAAAAGAACAGTTCAAGCTGCCGCTGAGAAGCTTCAGAACATCACTATCACCGCCGACGCCGATCTCATTATTGGCATTGGTTGCTTTATCACCATCATCGGATCCTCCTCCACTCAGCAATTGCTGACGTCTCTTGGCCTTGTCTTGTTCAGAGAGCGAGACATCAGATTCGATGGCGCGAATAGCCGCAATCAGCGCAGCGGAAGGTTCAGATCCCGATGTAACTGTGGACGGAGGCGGGTGAGATGAGACGAGAATTGAACAGTCTGGACACTCCCATTGGGCGGCATCGGTTAGGGTTTGTGGACGAGCAGATAGACAGTTGAGGTGCCAAGGCGTAACACAGGTCTTGCAAGTAAGCGTCTCTTCCAACGGTGGACTGATTTTGCAGATCATGCACCGGCCATCTCCGTCGCAAGGGAGGTCACTATCATGCGCCATGGAAGAAGTAGTAAGGGTGTAGGATAAGGGAAGTGAGAGAGATTGAGTGATACAGGAGAACTCAGTCTTAGTAGTAGGTATTATACTTGATGATGATTTATGATGACGATGACGATGGTGGAAAATTTATTTTATAATAATCATCATCTGCAACCGGTAGGTGTTGAATTGAAATTTGGAGATTAAGAAACCGAAAATTGTTGAAATTACAACTGAAAGTGGGAATCAGATTTGAATTTTCCCTCTTCTTGTTTCTGATTCCAAAAATGGCAAATGATATCATAATACTATGAATATCATCGTCAAACTCTGTTTTTAGCTCCTAACCTCCCGTTTTTTGCTTCCATTTCCATTTCTATGCTTAAACACACAATCGATTTAGGGGTGTTTGACCGTGACTCTCGAAGTGTGAATGAATCCAAGACGGGCGATGTCGGTTAGATATTGTGATTTAAAGTCGTAACAACTATGGATAACTTTCTTTAAACATTAAAATATTATCTGTCTTTAATTTTTAAATATCCTATCTAATCTTTATAAAATTTTAAATATCGGATATATAATTTTCAAAAAAAATATATATATAGGGAGAGAGGTTCAAATGAGAACCAAAAAATGTTAAGAACGTAATAACTTTTATATATATATATATATATATATATATATATATATATATATATATATATATATATATATATATATATATATATATATATATATTCAATTGAGAAAATAAAAAACGTTGACATTGATGGAATCATTCTCAGCCACAAAAACCTCAATCCTACCGGCGGAAATGATAAATAATACACATGTGTTTTTCAACAAAACATGTTTCCTTAAACTATGTTAATCATTACCTTAATATATATCAAATGACTTCTAGCCCAACGGTATCAGGTGGTGCCCTCCATCCTTGAGGTCGAAGGTTCAAATCTCGTGGTGGACATAGATGAAGTTAGATGTACGTTTAGGAGTAGATTATAATAGTATTCTTGCCGGTTAAAAAAAATTACCTTAATATATACAAAAACATAATTTTTTTCGTTTTTTATTTTTATTTTTAAGGAACTATTTTTATCGAAAAATGATTTTAAATATATCAAAATTCATAATTTTTTATTCTCTATAAATACACATCCATATTGATACAATTTTATGATAAATTAAATTTTTTTTATAGGTTTAACTATCGTTATTCGTAACTAAATAAAAATCCATTAGATTTTTACCATAGTAAATTCTTTATTCACTTATAAATAAAAAAATATGATTAGTTTTTTACGGTTTAAGTATCATTTATACTACTTATTCATATATTAATAGCAAATTGGCTGTAACAAAAATCTGATAAATGTTTTATTGACATATGAATATAAAATATAACGACAATTAATACACGTTTTATTCATATATAAATATAATATATGATGAGAGGTGATGTAAAAAATATATTTTAAGTAAGAAAACTTTATTACATGTTATATTCATATATGAACAATACTCAAATTATTAAAAAAGTTAAGCATACGTTTTATTCATAAGTGAATAACGAAATTACTGTAATAAAAATCAGATGAATTTTTATTCACTTATGAATAAAGAGAGCTGAAACTCTAAAAAAATTAATATTGTATTTTATCTTAAAAATATATCAATATGGATATCTATTTATAGATAATAAAAAATTATGACTTTTGATATATTTAAAATAATTTTTAGATAAAAATACATTTCAAAAAAAAATGTTTTGTGTATATTAATGTATTGATTAACACAGTTTAAGGAAACATGTTTGGTTGGAAAACACATGTTTATCCGTTATTCATTTTCGCCGCCACTATGTTCTCAACTCTTCTCACCTTCTGGGCGAGACAAACATAATTTTTGAAACGAGACAAATCTTTCTTAAGCTATATGAATTGTTTCATTATTCGTGGAAACTTATCTTTTCCATTTGTATTTACTCAGTTCATATCTTTGTTTCATGTGTTCTCCGGAGGAATTCGATCTCTTCAATCTTTGGAAATATCAATTAACAAGGTTCTCATGATCTCAAAATGATAGACTACATTCAATATGAAGGAGAAAAGATGATGTATCCCCCCATTCAACTATCCATCCAAGAGCACACATGTTCTCTTTACCGACTTATGCATTTATAGATGTGGATAACCAATATTCCCGAATTATAATATCCCTAATTATTGTAGGGAAATTTAGGGTTTGTAGTGGAGATATGGATACCAACTTGGATCGTGATATCACTTTCACTTTCCAAACTGATGTTTTTACCCTATGCTTGGGTTATAAAAAATTTTAGCATTGGATAATCCAAATGAACACTTGCGTTTCTAGGCATAGAAAACGTAAGCCAATATGCTAGAGGATTCTGTGAAAGTATGATGAAAACTGAGAGCTTAAG
This sequence comes from Lactuca sativa, assembly GCF_002870075.4. Lineage (NCBI taxonomy): Eukaryota > Viridiplantae > Streptophyta > Magnoliopsida > Asterales > Asteraceae > Lactuca > Lactuca sativa. Next base: position 44,780,712 of record NC_056625.2, read on the forward strand.
ACCGTAATCCTCTTTTGTAGAGGAAGAGTTGTTTATATATTAAACAAAATTAGAGTTTCATTAGGGTTGGGCCGTCATTAGTTGCTTTGGAAGGAAGTAATGTTAATCCGAATTTAATGAGGATTTAGGGTTACCAAAACTAACGAGTTTCGTTAATTTTACCATAATCACTCTCAAGAAATTGAATTTTCCACTATGTTTCTATATGTAAAATTCGGTGAGGTCAGCCATGGGCTCTGCCCCCTGGACCCCGCTAGGGGCACTGCCCCTAGACCCCGCCAAAGGGGCGCTGCCTATATGGAAACCCCGGACCCATGGGCACTGCCCCCGGACCCCTGACTAGTCGTCGAACCAACTTCTAATTCGATCTTATTCATGCGTGCACTCCGCACAACTCCGTACATATATTAAAGTACAAATTATGAAGCCCTTTAGCTCACATGTTAGTTCCAGTTACTTAAAATGACATGGTGACATTAAAATCACCAACAATTACTAGCTGACAAAAATTTTAAAAAGTGGTGCACACCTCTCCGACTATAGTTATATCCATGTTACAATATGTAGTGTTTTCATCGTTATAATATGTACTACTATCTTTTTTCTTCAATGGTTTCTTGAAGAAGGGAAAGAGGTTATTCCAAATGTCAAGCTGGTTAAAGAACCAAAAATGAGCCAAGGTTGTTTCTTTTTACGTTTAATTGAATGAGCCAAAAAGAAAAGCAGGCGAAATGCATGTGTTTGTTTTAAAGATAAAGAAATTTTAGATTTAAACAAAAAAGTCAAAATGTACCCAAAAGCGACACCTTCATGGCGGAGGGTATTTTGGTCATTACATGTGAGTCAAGATAGACACATAAATTTAGCTTGAAAAAATTTATAAATAAAAAATAAAAGACGTACGATTTATTTCTCCCGTTTATTGCCAAAAACTAGACAATTCCCCTTTCGATCTTCTTCATTGTTCGCATCTTCCCCCTTTTGGAGAAACCCTAAATCGGAATCGTAGAGAAACACCGACATCCAACGTCATGTTGCGAGTAGCCGGGAGGAGATGCTCTTCTCTCTCTTCATGGTGGTCGTCTACTCCGGCCTCCTCCGCCATCATCTCTCGCAATCCAATCAACGGTTGTGGTGTTGATTCCACCTCCGATGCCCCCAGATCCGTTTCCCATCCGAATCCCTTATTTCCCAATTCCATATTTCTCCATCATATCAGAGGTCAGTGGTTTGATTTTAACGCTAATTATCATATTATATTCCTCGTTTCCGTTTTTATTTCAATCTATGTGCACGGATTTGATGCTCACGAATTTGTATAGATGCACCTTAAGATCTTAGATTTCATTTCCATGCATCATGCACCAAAGTACGTCATGTGCCCATCCTTGAATTGATATCAGTTAATGTAATCCCTTAGTTAATGATTGACACGTATCCCGTATTAAATTTCATCATGTTCAAGATCATGGACCGATGGTGTATTGCAAATTTCTCACGGTTGTAGATTGGAATTATGCTTAGTATTGATTAATCCAATCATGTTTTTCCTCTGTCTGAGGAATGAGGGATCCTTCTCTTAATTTTTTTCACGCAGTCTAATGCTTTTATCCATTTACACATTTGGTTGCTTGTAATCGGATGCAATTAAACATCTGTTTGTTTCTCTGTTTGATTTTAGATGTGTAATTCTTTTGTTATGAGGCTACTACCACAATATCTTGAATCACGAATTTGAAGATACCCTTTGATTATTCTTGTTACAGGTCTTTCTTCTAGTACAATTGCTCCAACACATGATTTAGGGTTTGAAGTCCCTTCAACAGTTGCAGCCATCAAGAACCCTACATCCAAGATCACATACGATGAACACAACCATGAACGCTACCCTCCAGGTGACCCAAGCAAACGTGCATTTGCATACTTTGTGCTAACTGGTGGCAGGTTTGTTTATGCATCATTAATCCGTCTGTTGGTCCTCAAGTTTGTTCTTAGCATGTCTGCAAGTAAAGACGTTCTTGCCCTTGCTTCCATTGAAGTAGACCTGTCAAGCATTGAACCAGGAACCACTGTGACTGTTAAGTGGCGTGGGAAGCCAGTTTTCATCAGGCGTAGAACAGATGATGACATTAAACTAGCCAACAGTGTTGATGTGAACTCTCTTAGGGACCCACAGGAGGATGCGATTAGGGTTCAGAATCCAGAGTGGCTTATTGTTGTTGGGGTGTGTACTCATTTGGGTTGCATCCCTTTGCCTAATGCTGGTGATTTTGGTGGGTGGTTTTGCCCTTGCCATGGATCACATTATGATATATCCGGAAGAATCCGGAAGGGACCTGCTCCTTATAATTTGGAGGTGCCTACTTATAGCTTCTTGGCTGAGGATAAGTTGCTCATTGGATGAAATGCTGTTTTACTGTTACGGAAATCGAAGAAAGTTTTTGTTTTTGTTATAATTTTTTGTTTTTGTTCATGTATTCAGAGTTTTTGAATGTGCTGCTATAGAGTTCTAAATAAGGCAGCATCAGGTGGGTTTTTTTGTTTATTTGTTGGGAATAATCTATACTGGGTTTAAATTGCCTTTTCCAAGTGACATATATATGTGATTCTTTAATTTTGACTCCATTTTTTATTTTTTTTTGACCCCATTCAGTTCTAAATAGTAAATACCCATTTTGCTTTTGTGGTTTATTGGTGTTTTGACCAGGGCTCTTATGTAGTAGTTGAAAAGTTGGTCATCATTGGGTGGCTGATATCTCCATTATATGTTCTTTTGGGAGTAGGGTACACATCATTTTGCTTCCTTTTCGACATTTGGGTCGCCCGATTGGGTTTTTGGGTATCTTATTTTACGTGTTGTAGTTTAATTTGAAAATTAAAAATGTGGACCTTCTAACTTAAGTCTCAATTTCAGTTCCAGATTTTGAGAATTGGTTGAACTACGAAACTGGAAATTAGGGTTTTGGGCGATCATGACTAAAAACAGGAATAACAGTACATCAATTAAAATAATATAATGCGTTAATCCAACTTACAAATTATGAAACGATTGTTTCCAAACGATTTCTAAAGCCAAAATATGATCAAATTTGCCTTTGCTTCTGTCTCTCTAGTCTAATGTGTGAAAAAGAAAAAACCAACACCTTTTTTTGTTGAAATTTGATAATCAACCAAAAATTGATGTTTACACCCCCCGCATAAACCCATAAGTACAATACCCTTTCTTACAATCCAGCCAAACTGCGTTGTTGTTTTCTTCATCGGGCCTAAACATATTGCCCATGGGAAATACAATGCAAAACCAACGACTTGTGCACTGTCTCTTTTTGCTTCTTCTCTCATATGAAAACTCATGCCTAATTTCATACGACGTGGGGACGTGGGTAGTCTCCGGTCTTCATGACCCAATTCTCCCAAAATTGATACAGGAGTTTCCCAACATATCTCAAGCATACTCCAAGCTTACCATGTCTCTAAAACACATCAAAATTCACACACGTAATCTGATTCCACCAAATTCCACAAAATGTTCCATAAATAGTTAAAATGTTTAAATTTAAGACCTAAACGCAATATAAATACATAAAGTAAACATGCTAAATGATTCATAAAATTCATAAAATACATCAACACTTGGTTTATTTTCACCCAAATCATCATCTTTCCAACATGTCCCTCAAAATTATGTTTTTTTTATTTTTTATTTTTTATTATTTTTATAATATCAATCACTGATTTTAAATCTTAACATAAACACTTATATTAGGATCACAACTTATGCATAAAATATTAAAATTATTAAGTGAATAACAAAATACAATACTTAATATAAGGAATTATAAAGAAACATAGGCAAAGATTCTTGATAAACGAACCTAGGCCCTGGATATAATATAGAGTAAATTACACGAATGGTCCCTATGGTTTAGGGTAATTTGCACGTTTGGTCCCTAACTTATCTTTTTAACTCGGAAGGTCCCTATTGTTTGTTTTTGTTACGCGTTTGGTCCCTATCTTACCTAAAAAGACTATTTTGTCCTTGATTTTTTAATTTATTTAAATAAACACACCCCCAAACTCATCCCCTTCACCTTACTTTATCCACCCCATCATTTTTCTCTATTTAAATAATAGTCTTTTTAGGTTAGACAGGGACCAAACGTGTAACAAAAACAAATAGTAGGGACCAAGCGCGTAACAAAAACAAACAGTAAGGACCTTCCGAGTTAAAAAAATAAGTTAGGGACTAAGCGTGCAAATTACCCCTAACCATAGGGACCATTCGTGTAATTTACTCTATAATATATTTTGCTTTCTTAATACTATGTTAGATTTAAAACAGTTGATCAAAATTAAATATAAAAAATAAAAGAAAATGGTCTTCGATTTTGGGGAAAGTAGTATGGCCCGTCCTTTTGATTAAACGTCGTCACTCTATCAATTGGCCCCTTTCAACCCCCCCAAAAGGCTTCCTTTCAAATGAAACTTGTGACTATACAAAATCTCTACTAGTGAAATCAAAGGGCTTTCTTTTTGAATTTAACTCTTTTTTTTTTTGTTTTGTTTTACGTTTGAACTAAATGTTTAGTCAATTGGAATCTTTCTTTAAAGACATTGCACATGATCAATTATTGTTAAAGAGTGTAAAAATAACCTTACTTTTCCTTCGTTAAGACCAAAAAAATTCGCATCTTTAAAGCATATTTATGCCTGCCGTAATTTAATCATGATTCATGATACTTGATGCATAGACGGACGAATGTGAGCCGCCATAGATGACAGGTGTGAAGTTAATTATCCGATTGAGCTGATTTTAGCCCTAATTCATTACTTTAATCAAAGATTAAAATAACAACTCTCGTTTGCCTTCGTTTGCATCGCAGCTGACGGGGTTGGTGAAATAGGAATCCCACCCATATATCTCTCCTCTTTCTTAGAGTCTTAGATCTCTCATTCAGATCAAAACCTTACACCAACTTTCATCCATGGCTTCCATCTCCAACCTCTCTACTCCGGCAACCCCTCTAAAGTCTTCCCCGTTGCTTCCAAAACCACCCACCGTCTCCGTCTCTATTGGGTTTCCTTCAAAGCTTGCACTTTCATCATCCAGGTTGTGTCTTCGCTCCAACGCCCCTCTAGCCGCCTCCTTGCTGTAAGTTTTCTCTGTTTACTCTTATTCGTGTTTACATCTTTCCCAATTTGCTAATCTATCCGGGTTTCACTCTACAAAATCTGTTTGTGATAATTTACTAGCGATTTGCCTCCCTCTCTTCTTACTTTCAATTTACGCGATGTGATGTTGAACTTTTTCTTGATCAATGTTTTTTTTTTTTTTTTTTTTTTTTTTTGCTGGATTCATGTTCTTAGCATGATGTAATTACTCTCGATCATCAAACATCCATCTGGTAATCTGGAATTTAAACAATCTTCCTTCAAATCAACTCAAATTTCAGCTATTTCCTAAAAGATTCAACCTTTTATGTGGTCCAATGATTTCCCATATTCTTTTAGGGTTTCTCCATAATTTCACAATCCTTTTCATGGTTTTGCAAGTTTTTTCTTGTATGCATGTCTCTTTAGGCTTTCTTCATGTGTTTTCATTACGATTGACTTCGATCCTTTCTCTTACTCGTTCATTGAAAGCTTCGCATATTTCTTTCCGACCTAATTCTGTTTTTTTTTATAAAGTGTGAAATGTAGCCAAGTTGGTGGAAATGGAACCCCTGTGAAGCAAACAACTCTTCACGATCTCTATCACAAGCAAGGCCAGAGTCCATGGTACGACAACCTATGCCGCCCTGTTACTGATCTTCTCCCCCTGATTGAAAGTGGTGTTAGAGGTGTTACAAGCAACCCAGCGGTAATTTCACCATTACTTCTGTATAAACATTCCTTTATATAAATCAAAATTTGTAATGAGTCGTTTTGATACATGATTGCAGATATTCCAAAAAGCGATATCAACCTCAAATGCTTACAATGATCAGTTCAAGGAACTAGTACAGGGAGGGAAAGACATTGAAAGTGCATATTGGGAACTTGTTGTGAAAGACATCCAAGATGCTTGCAGACTATTTGAGTCAATCTATGATGAAACAGATGGAGGTGATGGTTATGTATCAGTTGAGGTTTCACCTCAACTAGCTGATGACACCAAAGGGACAGTAGATGCTGCAAAATGGTTGCACAAAGTGGTCGATCGCCCAAATGTATACATCAAAATCCCCGCAACAGCTGCATGTGTTCCTTCGATAAAAGACGTTATTGCCCTTGGAATTAGTGTCAACGTAACTGTAAGTTCATCCTTTATATATTCTCTATTCTAAATGTGTATTTCTTGCTTACTAATCCTTTTTTTTTTTTAATGATTTGTCACAGCTTATTTTCTCACTATCTAGATATGAGGCAGTGATTGATGCTTATTTGGATGGGTTGGAGGCTTCTGGCTTAGATGACTTATCTAGGGTTACAAGTGTTGCATCTTTCTTTGTTAGTCGAGTGGATACACTTGTTGACAAAATGCTTGAGAAAATTGGGACACCAGAAGCACTTGACCTTCGAGGAAAGGTAAAAAGATCAAATTTTTTTTAAGTGGGTATCTGAAAATAATCAAATATACCTTAGAAAGATCTTTGTTTGACTTTGACCGCGTTGACTTTTTTTACAGGCTGCAAATGCTCAGGCAGCTTTAGCTTTCCAGCTTTACCAGAAGAAATTCTCTGGTCCAAGATGGGAGGCACTTGTGAAGAAAGGTGCTAAGAAGCAAAGATTGCTGTGGGCTTCAACCAGTGTCAAGAATCCAGCATACCCTGACACCCTTTATGTAGCACCTCTCGTGGGACCCGACACTGTAAGCCATTTGAATCTTTTCTTTCATCTTTTTGATTTGTGAGTGTTAATTGTTGATGGGTATGATTTGTTATGTTGTGTTTTAGGTGTCAACTATGCCTGATCAAGCTTTGCAAGCTTTCATTGATCATGGTGTTGTTGGAAGGACAATTGATGCGAATGTATCAGAGGCTGAAGGGATTTACAGTGCACTTGAGAAGTTGGGAATAGACTGGAGCTTTGTTGGGAATCAATTGGAGCTTGAAGGAGTGGATTCGTTCAAGAAAGCCTTTGTGAGTTTGCTTGATAGTCTTCAAGAAAAGGCCAACTCTCTGAAATTAGTCAGCCTGTAGACACTTCTATATGTGTTTTCCAGTATTTGATTTGTGTCAACAGACCTCAAAAATAATAAAGAGAGTGGCCATTTTGGTGCTCTGTAAAATACCATGTTTGTGGGGTGGTTGGTTGTGTGTAATGGGGGAGTTTTGAGTGTAGTAGTGAAATGAAAATGATGAATGGTTTTGGGTTTTTATATTACTTTACCTTATCTTTAACTTCACTGGTTGTGTGGTGGTTCTTGGAGACGTGTTTCTATCCATTCTTTGTTTGGACTTTGGATGGATCTCTATCCAATGCATTAAGACAAACTTGGTGGGAGAGTTGTAAATCACTTCTTTTCAGGTTTGTAAAAACCAAAGTTGTGGGATAAATTCTTTCAAACATTAACACAATTAATAGATGTAAGGAATGACAAAAACATACTTTAATCTAGAGTGTTACACTAAATGGCTGTTTCATTTTATTTTTTTGTATAATAAGGGTAAAACTCATCCAGGTCAAATTTGTTGGCCTAAGGTGTTGAAAATACGGTGTACTGATAATTAAATTTTTGTATAATTGAAGGGTCGTGTAGTAATTTTATTAAGATTTATTTAACCTTATCAATGAGTTAAAGCTAAAAATTTTGAAAGATAATTCAAGATTGGACATCTAAGTCTTGGCCAAGTTTGTATGGGGATTGTATGGCGAAAATGGCAAAATAATGCCATATTATTATAACGTTGATCCACTTCGAACCTTATCAATACATCTTGTTTTTTAGAACGACAATATATTAAAATAAAAACCATGGCCAATACAAAGAGATAACAGAAAAAAATAAGAAAATACAAGAAAAACAACACCAAATAACTCCAAGGAGAACAACAAAATATAAACACCCCGCAGGAGACAAGTTGCATATGAGATGTCAGGAACATCAAACCGTTAAACATCTCTTGCTGTCTTTATACATTGTAAATATGTAGCAGTAAACCAAATTTAATATGCAAGAAAACATTGGACATTTTTGCAAACTCCATTGTGTAAATGGATGTCCAAGCAATAAAATCCCCACTTTACAATAATATCATAAACAAGTCCTAATTTATAATATATCATCAAGCAATAAACAATGAATCCCAATGCGACAATAACTCTGGTACAAAATAATAAACCATGAACACTATTTCTATCAACAATATATTAAAGAATAAAAAAAATTATTTATTTGATATTAAACAAAAGATTGTAAGATTGAAATACTCAATTGTCAATAGACTTTTAAAGTTGGAATATGCTGAAAACAATAAAGATAAAACACTAACAAATATTGTTCCACAAAGCTTTACCAGTTGAGACCCAAAAGCAAAAGTCGAACACCATCTCACATAAACAAATAGCTAATTAAGAATGCTACAGTTGAAAAGATAAATACGGTAATACCATTGGGAAACCTGGTACCAATTTCAAAAAAAAGATTACGACTAGGAGAGGAGGGGTGTTGACAACCGATTTAGAGAAGAAAGTCGACTTCTACAACAATATTTTTTCTAGCTTGGATTGTAAAAAGAAAGAGAAATAGAAAAATTACTATAGAAATTAGGGATTACTGAAACATCCCAAAAACACGATAAAAACTTTCATTTTTAATTTAAAGGAAATCATTGTTTTTAGGCAAACCGATATCAAAATGAAGTATCATAATACAAATATTCCCAAGATCAATGTATCATAAATCTTTAAAAGCATAACACCGAAGGATGTGTACGATCACGCATTCACCTTATTCCGATCATTTGAAGTACTTGAAACATAAACTTAAATCATAAGTCAAAACTTAGTGAGTTCCCCCAAAGTACCACACACAACCATACAAATAACATCACACATACATGAGCCTTCAGCTTGACTGGACCACCACGTCGGACCTACAACCTATCTGGACAACCTTCATCATGACTGGACCGCCGCGCCATACCTACAACCTATCTAGACTGATCTCCGGGACTTCGGCCTGACTATACCGCCTCGTATGCCTTCAGTCTATCCGGAGCATCCTAGGTATCTTGGCCTTCAGCACAAAGTAGGACCACCTCAACCCAACCGACCATAATATATCAACATATATTATAACAATCTATATCCAACAAATACAGATAATCATACGGATCTACCATATACTCAGCATAAAATCTATAAATATACCAGGATATCAAATCTAGAGGGTCGGCCCTGGTACCTTCGACCCATAAGTACAATGATGAAAACTCACCTTTTAGACTGAAAAGATCGCTGAACAGGACACAACTCTGAATATCAGCTCAACCGGTCACCTATTCATTGGAACATGAACAATCTTAACTTATAATAAAAAATACCCTAAATACCCTTAGGTCAAACTTGGTCAACCCCTGGTCAAAGTCAAAAGTCAACCGAGTCAACCCAGCTAAGTACGTTGGATATACGTAGCTTGTACACGGGGCGTACTCGAGCATTGACCAAAAGCGGGGGTTTAATTGCGTACGCACAATGTACCACTTGGTATGCCCAACGTATGCGTCTGGCTCCTTTTCCATCTCATTAATAGCTTAATGCTTAAGCCCTTACATCAACATTGCATATCTAGGCCCCAAATGTTGTCCTTGACCATAAAGTTTCCAACTTTATGGTCTTGCATTGCCATTAAGTGCTAAACTACAAATATACTCAACATATACTCAGCATACGGATCTACCATATACTCAACATAAAATCTACAAATATACCAGGATATCAAATCTAGAGGGTCGGCCCTGGTACCTTCGACCCATAAGTACAATGATGAAAACTCACCTTTTAGACTGAAAAGATCGCTGAACAGGACACAACTCTGAATATCAGCTCAACCGGTCACCTATTCATTGGAACATGAACAATCTTAACTTATAATCAAAAATACCCTAAATACCCTTAGGTCAAACTTGGTCAACCCCTGGTCAAAGTCAAAAGTCAACCGAGTCAACCCAGCTAAGTACGTTGGATATACGTAGCTTGTACACGGGGCGTACTCGAGCATTGACCAAAAGCGGGGGTTTAATTGCGTACGCACAATGTACCACTTGGTATGCCCAACGTATGCGTCTGGCTCCTTTTCCATCTCATTAATAGCTTAATGCTTAAGCCCTTACATCAACATTGCATATCTAGGCCCCAAATGTTGTCCTTGACCATAAAGTTTCCAACTTTATGGTCTTGCATTGCCATTAAGTGCTAAATACCAAAAACCCTAACCTCTTAACCTATAAAGACATCTAAACTCATGCAAAGAAGGCACAAAATGACCAAGACCACATTTTTATGCATCTAAACACCCTAAAACGTATGAAAGGACAACTTAAATGGATTGAAGTAGCTCATACTCAAAATACCAAACTAATGGGACCAAAAAAACATAAACTTCATGGCCAAACTAGATTTAATCGTAGCTTCAGCAAGTTTAGAGCTTTTTACCTTCAACGAGTGTCTAAAGATGATGCGATTTTGGATCCAACATGCTTCACACTTCTAGGATGATTTCCTTTTCTTCCTTCCTCCTTCACCAAAACACACACACCTAGCTCAAAATTACCTCAAAAAGGATTTGGGTTTGCTACGGGGTCGAAATGGGGTTGAAGGCTGATGAAAAGAAGGAGACTTGAGACATAAGGATGTTTCAATAGGGTTCAAACCCTAAAAATTAGGGTTTGGTATCCTGCTACATACACCATGCGTACGCTATGTACGCCCAACGTATGTGCCCTTCGCCCAAAAATTACAAAAATGCCACTATGGGCCATTTTGCAACAGTCTTCACACATAAGGGCTAAAATGCAATAGATTTTCATACTTAGTGTTAAAAATGGAAATACCTCAATATCAAGATGTTAAAATTCTCCCCACTTGAATCAAAATTCGTCCTCGAAGTTCACTGTTGTGAACAACTCAGGATAATGCTCCCACATCTCTGCCTCGGGTTCCCAAGTCCACTCAGAACCTTTCTGATGTTGCTATTGAACCTTAACCAAAGGTACCACCTTGTTGCGCAAGGCCTTTGTCTTCCGATCCAAAATCGCCAATGGTCTCTCAATATAATTCAGGCGACCATCAACCTGAACATCATCCAAAGGAAAAACCGTTGAATCATCAACCACACACTTCCGAAGCCGCGAAACGTGGAAGGTAACGTGGATCTGACTGAGCTCCTCAGACAAATCCAGCCTGTAAGCTACTTTACCAACCCTGGCAATCACCCGGAATGGCCTAATATACCGGGGCCCCAACTTGCCCCTCTTTCTGAAGCGTATTACTCCCTTCCAGGGTGATACATTCAGTAACACCATGTCGCCAACCTGAAACTCCAACTCAGATCGACGCTTGTCGGCATAACTCTTTTGCCGAGTTTGAGTTGTCTGCAATCTCTCTCTAATCTCTTGTATAAGCTTTGTCGCCTGAAGGACTACCTCAGTCCTTCCCATGACTCTATGACCAATATCTACCCCAACAAACTGGGGTACGATACTTCCTCCCATAAAGGAGATCAAATGGTAGCACACCGATATTGGAGTGATAGTTGTTATTGTAAGAAAACTCAGCTAGGGGAAGGTAGGAGTCCCAACTACCATCTAAATCCATGACACAAGCTCTCAACATGTCCTCAAGTGTCTGAATGGTCCACTCACTCTGACTATCAGTTTGTGGATGATAAGCAGTGTTAAGTGTTGGATTAGGTGTCTAAGCCCATAGTTATTTTGGTATGTACTTGATCCGATTATGAGCATGGTCCTTTTGGGTTGCCTTCACCATAGCAACTGATAAGATGAATTAAGGAGAAAGAGAATTAATTATGATTTATTAATATATTATATGAATAATATATTAAAAGAGAAATCATATTGTTTAACTAATATTGATCAAGAATTAATTAATTTTGTGGTAAAAAAAGATTAATTAAACTTAGGGGACTGGAATTGCAATTATAAGATAATTGGTTTTGGGCTGTAGATCCCTTAGGAATAAGGTAGACGAATTCAAGGTGAAAGCCCACTTAGAAATCATCTAGGCCTTGATTCTGGAAGGATCTAAAGGGCTGCTTGGTGGCTAAGCAATCCAATTAGGGTTTTGATTGAAACCCTAGCAGCTCACCTATAAAAGGAACCTTAAGGCTCCCAAAATTCGGCACTATGCTTCTCATGAGTGCCTTGGACGAATTTTGTGCCTCCTCATCCCTCTCCTAAGTCATCTTGTTGCTAATGGTGTTTGTGACTCCATTAGAGGTGCAACAATTGAGGCGCTAGGCTTTCAGAAGTCAAGATCAAGAACGACTGTGATTGTTATTGCTACATAACAATCAAGGTAAACTTTCTAACCCTGATTACATATGATTTTCGAAATTAGTATGCTAGTTCTTAGGGTTTATAAGCTTTGGATAATTTGCATGTACAATTAGATAAACCTAGATCCAAAGTTTTAGGGTTGTACAACACCTACAAGTTGCGAGTCTGCTAGTGTTCCACTGGACTGTCTAGAATAGTCCATGGTTGTCATCTATACTCTGCTAGATGACTGGGCCATCGCTTGGGTCATCGCTTCTCATCATCTTTCACCTCTCGTCATCTATATCATCTTTCATCTTTCATCATTCATCTCATCTTTCGTTTCTCATCTCATCTCTAATCTACCCATCTTTACCCATCATAATTATAGGTATAAAATACGTATACAATTTAAATCGAATAAAACATGTATATTTTGTTCATCCAACGTAGATATCAAAAACACAGATAATATGCACACATAGCATATAGTTTATATTAAATACTTCATATCTATGTGCATCAAATTAACTAATGGAATCCGAAAGATTGCGAGTGTAACCTCGATGCTTAGAGTTTTTCTAATAAAAGATTCTCCAATGCTCTAATCTTCTATGTTTTACTAACAATACTCGAGAACAAGAAACCAATTCATAATGACTGAGATCTTGAGGAAGAGAGATTTGAGAGACAAAGGTGTGACAAAATGAAGAGACTTTAGTCCCTATTTATAGTGTTAGGATATCTTAGCCACTAAGTTTACTTAGCCATTAAGCTTAATTAATTTGTTTTTATCCATATTATTTAATTCGTTCTTATCAATATTATTTAATTCGATTTTATCTACAATCTTATCCACGTGATTTAATTCGATCTTATCCATATTATTTAATTCGATCTTATCCACATTATTTAATTCGATTTTATCCACATTATTTAATTCGATCTTATCCACAATCTTATCCACATTATTTAATTTGATCTTATCCACATTATTTATAATCGATAACTAACGTTGTAAAAAGTACCCGGTCAATTATTATCAAAAATGGAAAAATTATCGTTGTATTACTTGGGCTCACCCTTAAATATATTTAGACCAAATACGTCTTATATAGTTTGAGATTTTACAATCGTTACAATTTTCGTTAAGATTATTTATCCTAAATAATCTTCTATTTAAAAATGTTATTTTATCATTTTTCGATAAGTTTATAACAAGATTTATACAAATATTACATACCCTTAATATTTGTCCACATAACACATATATAATAAATAAGTATTTATATAACCTGTAACGCATACGAAGAAAATTTATCCTATTTGAGGATTTTAATTATTTGATAAAACAAATATTTATTATTATTATCCCCTTAACGTTTAGCCTAACTCTCGGGCATTACAACTTTCCACAAGTGTGACCCCTCAAACCTCCTGATCGTGACTCAACAGGTTTGATGTAACATCCCGGAATATCAAGAGTGGAGTTGAAGGGCTAAAAGTGTAAATGGGAAAGGGCAACTCGGCGAGTAGGGTCGCGACTCTAGTCGTGTGTTAAGTGACCAACTCGGCGAGTAGCATGGATGGACTCGGCGAGTTGGTGCTGAGTGGAGAAAACCCTAATTTCGAGGGTTGAGCCCTATATAAAGAACATCATATCTTCTCCCCAGCCTCTTTACCATTCCTTGAGTTCTAGAAGCCCTAAATTCGTGAGGAGACCCCATTGTTGAGTGAATTAGAGCTTGGAGAAGGATCTTTGGTGCTTTAAGCTTGAAGATTGGAGGCTTGTATCAGGAAGCTTGGGGAGATCAGGAATCTACAGTTGGTTGGGCTCATTCCAGGGGTAAGGAACCATTTCCTTAAGCTATTTTCTTCATGGGTTCATGTGTGGTGGTTGATATGACATCTAAATTGAGATAGGAGCTTGGATATGAGGATGCTACTTCAGATCTAAGCTTGTGATCATCCTATATGTCATAAAGTCCCGATTCTTGAGTGTTTGGTGAAGCTCTTTTGTCCCAAACCCTAGCCCTAGAGTGTAAAATGCCTAGATCTCTTTGGATCCACGTAAAGTTTTCCACTTTACGTGATGGATGGCTTGTAAAAGAGTAGATCTATGGTTTAGAGCTTTTGCATGGCTTGGAAAGCCTCTGTATGGTTTCAGATCTAGGGGTACTCGATGAGTCACAAGGGTGTACTCAGCGAGTTGCTTGAAGATAGGCTGGAACTCGACGAGTTGGAAGAACAACTCAGCGAGTTGGTTGCAGATAGCCTTGGACTCGGCGAGTCTGTTCTTGGACTCGGCGAGTCTGATCGTGAGGTCCTAACCTTTCTTCTGGTTGACCTGTGAATCGGTGAGTCAAGGGATTACTCGGTGAGTCGAGTGTGAAAGGACTCAGAGTTGTTGGACTCGGCGAGTCTCGGGGTGACTCGACGAGTTGAGTCGCGGATTGGGAAAGTTCTGTGCATGGGGACTCGGTGAGTCATCGGGTTGACTCGGCGAGTAGAGTCAGTCAGGGGTTGACTTTAACTTTGACCAAGGGTTGACCAGTTGATTTCCAGGGGCATTTTGGTAATTGTTGGCTTTTGTTTTGAGTTCAGAGTTTTGGTGTTGGCCAGTGTTGGAGATCGTATCAGTGGTCGGAGCAGCTTGGGTTATCTGTTCAGTCGGTAGTTGCGAGGTGAGTTATCCTCACTATATCAACAGGGTCTACGGCACCAAGGCCGACCCTTTTATCGAATTGTGTTCCGGGTATCGTTGTTATGTTTTGTTTGTTGTGTTGCATCCTGGTAGTTAGGATGGTATATGTTAGAGACATGGTTAAGGTCGGTATCCTGGTATATAGGATGATGCTATGCTAGTGACCGGTTAGGTCGGTATCCTGGTTAGGATGATGTTATGCTATGTGATATGTTAAATAGGTTTGATTGGATGTGATATGTTATATGATTGAATGTTTATGTGCACATAGTTGTTGGACTGGGGTTGGGTTGAGGCGGGACCTGCTTTGTGCTGTAGGCCAACATACCCAGGGCAGACCGGTTCTCCCAAAGGCCCAACGAGCGGTCCGGATAGGCTGTAGGCCCCAAAAGGGCGGACCAGACGTGCCGAGGCTCGGAGAATGGACTAGACCGACTGAAGGCCCGGTGCGGGCGGACCAGTCATACTGTAGACTCAGAGAGTGGACCAGGTGGATTGAAGGCCCGGTGCGGGCGGACAAACCACACTGTAGACTCGATGTATATGGCTAGACTCGGAGGGTGGACCAGGTGGACTGTTGGCCGGTGCGGCGGACCAGTCACACAGTAGACCCGAAGTGCATGGCTGTTCTGTGTTCTGTTATGTTATGGCATGTTATGCGTGTATGGTATATGTGGTTGGTATTTTGGGGATATCTCACTAAGCTTTCGGGCTTACAGTTGTGGTTTAATGTTTTTCAGGTTCTTCAGGAGACCGTGGCAAGGCAAAGGCGTGATCGTACCACTCCTCATGATATGTTTTGTGATGTGATTCTGGGAATACTCTGAAATAATTGTATTGAAAACCTTTTTGCAATAATTTTATGTAATCGGGCTGTTTTTGAAAAAAATTTAAATTGGTTGGAATTTTATGGTCGTTACATTTGAACAGCTTCGCTGCAGGATGAGACTGAACCGGAGCTTGACGCTACTCCCTCGTCTGTGTCTTAATCTCAATTTCTCGCCTCCTCGCGGCCTCTTGGAGCTCAGCGAGGGTACCATATCGTTGTGTAGATTCAAACCGTCAAATATCCTTCTTGAGCATGCTCAAGTACTAGGTCATTTGAGCCTGCTCCGAAGCAGCAAAATCGGGGCAGAAAAGAGCCCTCTCAGTAAACATCTTGGTGATCTTCGTCACCGTCTCCGAAGTCTGTCTCAAATCCAAATACTCCTAGCCAACCTCTACCTCTCAAATCCGAAGTCTATCTCGTATGGAATATATCCAAGAACTACTCCCAAGGGCGCACTTGACCTTCTAGTCATCTGGACAAGAACATGTGAAGAAACAACCATCCACATCATAAAACCATCTCATCACCACAATCGGGTCCTTGACCCTATCAAACTCTGGGGGTTTCGTATTGTCGAAGTCCCGGTACTAGAAGCTCTATCCCTCGAACCCTTGCAGCAGCAACATCCGCGGTTGCTACAACAACAGTAACCTCTAAAAGTGCAACATAGAGATCATCAAAGAACTCAATCATAGTGGTCTTAATAGACCCAAACAACTATAGGAAAGATCCTTGGATAGCAGTAGCCACCTCAACGACAATCATCGCTCGTATCTGATCATCAATCAATCGCGGCCTATCCTGGCCACTCTCTCCATATCCAGAACATGATCGCCTCATGAATACCATACTGAAAAGAAACGAGAATATATTAGAAATGTCACATTCATACCATCATAAGCATCCCGACATCTGAACCTGCAATGTTTGTGACTTCCTTGTTATGCGTACGGGTCCTGTGCTTCTAGTAGTACGGGCCTATACTACCTTCCACACCTACCTGTATTAATGCAATGTACATTCAATTGTTAACAACCATATGCTCATGGGGAAGCAAAAAAAATTTAGGGTATTTCTCATATATATATATATATATATATATATATATATATATATATATATATATATATGTGTGTGTGTGTGTGTGTGTGTGTGTGTGTGATAAAAACTAATTAAAGGCTAGCCAAACGAAGAAGAATATAAGAAGTTTAACATGAAAAAAATAACATATATCATAAACATCCAAATGATATCTTAATTTTAAAAGCAAAAAAAATGAAAATTTGAGTTAAGGGTGGGCCTGGGCCTACCCTAGTCCTCTGGTGGCTCCGCCCTTGCGTAGGAACCACAATGAAAAACCCACAACCTATATAAAACTTCAAAGTGAACTGCCTTTTTTTTCTTCTTTTCATTAATACACAGCCAGTATGAAAACTCATGCCTAATTTCATACAACCTGGGTAGTCTTTGGTCTTCACGACCTAATTCTCCCAAAACTGACACATAAGTTTTCCAACATATTCTCAAGCATACTCCATGCTTATCATGTCCCTACAACACATCAAAACTCACGCAAGGAATCCAATTCCACCATATTCCATAAAATGTTCCATAAATAATTAAAATGTATATATTTAAGACCTAAAAACAATATAAATACATAAAATAGACATGCTAAATGATTCATAAAATACATCAACACCTGGTTTATTGTCACCCAAATCATAATCTTTCCAACATGTACCTCAAAATTATGCTTGTTGTTGTTTTTTTATATTATCAATCATTGATTTTAAATCTTAAACATAAACACTTATATTAGGATCACAACTTATGCATAAGATTATTTAGTGAATAACAAAATACAATACTTAATATAAGTAATTATAAAGAAACATAGGCAAAGATTCTTGATAAACGAACCTAGCCTGATGAAGAAAACACCCTAAAATTGTTTTTGTTCGAGTTCAAGCAATGTACATTCAATTGTTAGAAAACCATATGCTTTGATACCACTGATGGGTTTTACATGTATTAACACGAATAAATCCTTAACACTTAAGGGTACATGCAACCTAAAGATCTATGTCATAACTCTGTTGAAGTAATATTCTATTAAATAACAAAAACTATAAACCCTAGGCTAATTTTCGAATTTCACAAAGCAAAGTAGGGTTTACTTACCGTTTAGGTATTGTAGTAAATAACCAATCAAAAACCTTCTTGAAAACCTCTTGGAAGCAAGCACCACAAATGTCGTGCCTCTAATGGTTCACACCCAAACCCTAACAACCAAGGAACTTGAAGAGAGAGAGGAGAGAGATAAGAATTTCGGCCTAACCCTTCTTTAGAAGTCACTGCCGAAATTAGGATCCCAAGGGGTCTTTATATAGTTTCACAAGGAAAACCTATATAACCCTAAAAGTAATAAAATAATATTATTTCATTTTGGTAATTATCCAGCTTCCTAATTATCCTTAAAGGATAATTCTAGATCCTCTAGATCCTTACAAAAACCGTCCAAGGCTTCTGGAAAGGTTCTAGAATGTCTCTTGCTCAACTATTGAACAATTACACTTTAACCTCTGTACTTTTAATTAATTTTATTAATCCTAAAATTAAGTCCGATTAATTATTCATTAAATATTACTATTTCTAATTAACATATTTTTCTCATAATATATTAGAAAATTATTTATTTGATTTCTAGTTAATTTATTAACCTTATAATAAGTTAACAAATCAGTCTCTTTGTAACACCAGGAATCTTGAGGATCAATTGTTGGGAATAAATCCCATTTTGAGGATAGGACAAGACATGTTGGAGGAACCAACACGATGTGTCTAGTTAAGAAGAAGTGTGACTTTCATTAATCTCAGCACGGCGTGTTGCCTCTTGGAACACGGCGTGTCGACGACTGGAATGAAAACCCTAATCATCTGGGTTTTTGCTCCCTATTTAATGCAATAAGGAAGTTATGGTTTGTCCATCCTCCGCCCTTTAAGGCCTGAAAGGAACCCTAATCATCTTCCTCTATTTTTAGAGCTAGTTTGGTGCTTTTTGAAGCTATAAGGAAGAAGGAGGCAAAGATCGAGCAAGCAAGTCCCCATTCTCCATCTTGGCACTCTCCTGGACCTCTGTAAGTGTCCAATACTCGATTCTTTATCATTCTAAGTTGTTAGATCTTGAGTTTTGTACCTTTAACTTCTTGTTCTTGAATGATGGAATGGTTAGATCTCATAAAGTTTGAAACTTTATGATCTCCAGGTCAAGGTGACTTAGTAGTGTTTTGGATCTGGATTATAATCAAGTTTTGATGTCATGCATAGAGATTAGGTCATAAATCCCCATTTTGACCTAATATGGGTTCAAGAAGTGCATTGGACATGTAAGCACCAACCTTTGGGATGGTCTTAGTGTTTGAATCACTTATGGAAAGGATGGACTTAAGATTTTAAGGATTAAGTGTTTGTTGGTTAAGCTGTTACATTAATAAGCTTTATGAATTGAGTTTTAAACCTTTTTGGGTTGTCCCAACGGATAAAGTTGGAAACTTTATCCTTATGGACTAGATATGAGCTTTGGATCTATTGGAATTGGAGAAAACAACTTAATGTATTAAGCTGTTGGAACTTCGGAAAACACGGTGTGTTTTGAGTCAACACAGTGTGTTGGCTGGGGTTTTCGCGACTGATTGGATGTTGTTGGAGCACGGCTTGTTGGCTGAGGTTTTCCCAACTGACTGGATGATGTTGGAGCATGACATGGCCAAGGGGAAACACGACATGTTTGGTCAACATACACTGTTGACTTTGAATTTGACCAGAAGTTTGACCAGGGTTGACCATGGGATATTTTGGGCCTTGGGTGTTTATTTGGAATTTGGGATTTTGGATTGTTGAATCGGGCCTTGGCTTTGGGACAAGTTATGAAGAGGGTAAAAAACTCTTCTACCCTAGTTTGGACACTTAGTGTTAGTCAGATCCGATTATTGATGGATGATTAACTTGTTATTGATAGCGCGGGGATTCTTGCGGGCCAGCAACCAGAGATTCTTTCTGTGAGATTCGGTAGTGCGAGGTGAGTCTCCTCACTGTGTTTAGCGGGTCGAATGCACCAATTCCGGCCCATGGTTTATTATGTTAGGATGCTAGATGTCTACGTGACTCTCGCATGTGTATGTATCGGTATGTATGTCGAGCGAGGCTCGATGTCGTGCAGAACACGACGAATGTATTGTATGTTGTTATTTTTGTGATTATCGCATGTGTTGGTAGGATTATGTGTTTGTTTGCTGGACGGGGCCCGTTATGTGAGTGTGGGCGGGGCCCGTATCTCAATGGGTGGGGACCGATATGCGAGTGTGGGTGGGGCTTGTATCTCATTATGACGGGGCCCATTATGTGCTTAGTTATGTATGGTATGAGGTATATTGGAGAACTCACTAAGCTTTGTGCTTACAGTTTTTAGTTTATGTTTCAGGTACTTCAGTTTTCAAATGGAAGAACTTAGGATGATTGCAAGACACACACCACATGATTCCGCGTTCTGTGAATTACTCTGATTTGAGATGTTTTGTTGAATCTTGATTACCTTGGTTTTATGGGAATGTTATGTATTAAAGATTTATTAATCTAAAAACGAAATTTGATTAGGCTTCCTTTAACGGATTTGATTGGCATTTCGTGCCTGCAGTCCTGCTGAATTCGACCTTTTTATGTCATTATAGTTGGGAAGTTACACTCTCTCTCTAAAAGTCATCATATTCAATTAATAGGTCTGAGGGCAACCCAAAAGAACTGTGATACTATTAATTCAAGTTTATACCAATTATAATTATGGCTTAGACACTCAATCCCAAAAATAGACCACGAATGCATCTTTCTCAACTTAATCCATTAAGTCCAAGTCTTCAACCTTCAAATCTGAGTCATCATGATATTTAGATGGAGAAAGTTTCCAACGTTATCTATAATAATGCCATAAACATTCCTTATCTAAATTTTAATACACCAAAATGACTTAAAGGGAAGGCAAAAGATTTCCTAGTCCATGAGGTCTAAGAAGCATTCCAAACTTGATCAAAAATGTTGGAGTCCACTCATCTCCAAGTTCACCCATAAACGGACCAAAAGTGACAAAAACCCCAAATGACAATATCTAAAGAACTAAAGAGAATTATAGGAACTTTATACTCACAATAGTCCAGAAAATGAAGTGTCTTTGATGGATCCAAACTTGAAACAACATTCCTTGCAACCAAAAGACTTTTCTTGATCTCCAAGCTTCATCAAATCATCACTAAAAGCTCCCAAAAAAGGCAGTGGCAGAGCCATAAATTTTTACATAGGGCATTAAAAAACATGATATTATCTCTCTATTCGGGGGTACAATAAATAGAACATGTTTACAAATAATTTTTTATATATACATAAAACAATTTCTTTGGGGATGATGTAGTACCCCTAACGCCCCATGTAGCTCCGCCACTGAAAAGAGGTCCAATGAAAGAGGATGAACTTAATCTATGAAGGGAGGCTATGGTTTACTAAAAAGAGGGTTTCTTGTTGTAATGGAGGCTGGAAAATGACCTAAAACAAGGGGGTGGAGCCCTTAAATTCAATTCAAACCCTAAGTTAATGGGCTTGGGTTGCACAACACTCCACGCCGTGGAGAACTCGTTTTTCCCAAAATCCATTTATACTTCACACGATCATAACTTCTTCGTTTCAACTCTGTTTTCAGTGATCTTTATATGCACGTGAATGTATAGATAAGCCCCATAATTCTATCTGATTACATATGATTTATGGAATATCAAACTTAACTGAAGAGTATAGATATCGCTTTCCCATTTTCCCCTTTAGCTCTAAAACACAATTCAAGAGCTTAAATCACTTAATTTGTAACGACCCGTTTCCGGTACGATGATTCCATAGTATTTAATTAGAAGTTTGCAAGAGGGACTCGGTGAGTTCATAGCCTGACTCGCCGAGTATGGACGGGATTTCGAGCACGTGTTAGTCGGCGACTCGGCGAGTCCATATTCGGGACTCGGCGAGTCTGCCTGCCTGGAAGAAACCCTAAATCCCCGGGTTGTTCACTATTTAAGCCACCTTATAGCCCCCAATCTCGCCTCCTTCACCCTCAGAAAGCTGTGAGAAAACCCTAATCCATCCTTGAGTGATCTAAGTGTTCTTGTGTTAAATTTTGAAGGCTTGAAGAAGGAGAAGAAGAAAGGAGCAAGGAGAAGAGGTGTAGAGCAAAGATCCAAGGGAAAATCAGAGTTCTTTGAGGTATTCTTCGGATTCCCTCCTGTTTTATGCTTTTAACCTCCATTAGAACTCTTCTAGATCTAGTTTGATGCTTTCCTCAAGCCTTATTATTGTATGGATACCCTATTATGTTGAGATATCCTTAGATCTGTTCATTTAGGAGTTGTAAAGCCCAGATCTATTGCCTTTATGGAGCTATTTTGCATGATAACCCTAGATCTACTCTTCTAAGTGCCTTTTTAGCCTTTATCTCCTTTTTCATGTGTATGTACACGTAAAGTTGGAAAATTTACGTGGTGAATCAGCTTATTGGACTCAGATCTATCATTTGTATGCAATGGATTCAAGCAGAAACGAGTTTGGAGTAGATGCATGGATGTGACTCGGCGAGTCGGAAGAACGACTCGGCGAGTCAGATCGCGAGTCCCATTTTTCCCCTTTTTGAGTAGTGTCGAGTGGAAGCCGTGAGTAGTAGAGTGGACTCAGTGAGTTGGAGAGCAGACTCAGTAATGGAGAGACTCGATGAGTTGTTCATACAACTCGGCGAGTCCAAGGCAATCTTCTTAAGCTCAAGAACAGCTCATCGAGTTGTTCATATGACTCGGCGAGTCGGATGCAGATTGTCTGAGTTCTTGGATCGAGAGAGTATTCGTCGAGTCGATGCCATACTCGACGAGTAGCCACGAGTGGGGTTGTGAAATGAGAACTAGAGACTCGGCGAGTTGGCGGCCCAACTCGGCGAGTCAGGTCAACTGTGGATTGACTTTGACCGGGAGAGTTGACTTTGACTAAGGGTAAAAGAGTCATTTTACCCCAGTGCAGTGTTTAGTATTTGATTGAGTGTGTTTATGGCCTTGTAGCCGGGGAGATACCGGAGCAGCGGCAGTTAGCTTCCAGAGCCATTCACACAGCAGCCAGTTCACGAGGTGAGTTTCTTCCAGTAGTAACGGGTCTAAGGCCACAATGCCGGCCCGTTTAGCTAGCAGTCAGCTTCGGACCTCGGTCCGATGTAGTTGACTGGGTTATGCCTTCGTGGTTCAGACAGGGTTATGTGTTTATGCTAGATGATATGTTTATGTTATGTTCAGTCAGCATCGGACTTCGATCCGATGTAGGGGACAAGGTCCCAGTCAGCTTCGGACTTCGGTCCGATGACAGCTTCGGACTCCGGTCCGATGTAGGGGACATAGGTCCCAGTCAGCTTCGGACTTCGGTCCGATGTCCCAATCAGCTTCGGACTTCGGTCCGATGTCTCAGTCAGCTTCGGACTTCGGTCCGATGTCCTAGTCAGCTTCAGACTCGGTTCGATGTAGGGGACGAAGGTTCCAGTCAGCTTCGGACTTCGGTCCGATGTTCCAGTCAGCTTCGGACTTCGGTCCGATGTAGGGGCAAGGCCCCGGTTAGCCGGACTTCGGTCCGATGCAGTGGGCAAGGTCCAGTATGTGCTTTATATGTTATTGTGTGGTATGTGGTAGTTTGGGGGAGCTGACTAAGCTTCGTGCTTACAGTTTCAGTTTTGGTTTCAGGTACTTCCGCAAGCAAAGGGAAGAGCTCGGGATGATGGCATCGCACACACCACAGCTATAGTTTTTATCCTGGGAGTTGATCAGCTATCTTAGATATGTTTTGATACAGTCGTGACACCGTTTTCTCATTTGTATTTTAGTATGGGTTTGAGATTTGCAACACATGATTTTGTTATGATATACTCTGTTTTATGATTTTTGGTTATATTAAAAATGAAATTTTCGGGTCGTATTTTTGGGGTCGTTTCAAGTTGGTATCAGAGCCCTGGTTTGAGGGATTCGGGTACACCTCCGGGTGCATCTGAACTCAAACTAAGGGAAAGATAAAAAGATTTTCAAAAAGAAAAAAAAATGTTTTCGAATGAGATTTTGAAAAGCACTTAGAAAGAAAAGAATTTTTAAACGAGATAAGGGTGTGGTGCATGCGATCAGCCGAGCTCAAGTAAGTACTCCCAAATTACCAATACAAGTTTTATTATTATGATTAGTTGTTCCAGTTTCAGTAGAACAACATGCTAGTATAGGACTAAGGATCTAGGAGGATGCCTTATGTGCCTGCTATATGTGTTACAGCTTTATGAGAATTGCATGCTAGTATTGAGTAGACAGCAGTAGGATAGCCTGTTTAGGTTATGCCTGGTAGCGCGAGCTTAGCATTGTATGCTAGAGTAGCTTCTCGTTATGAGAATAGTTTTGCCTGAGTATGTTTTCCCTTATCCGAATGCTGCTTGCTTTGTGCTTTGTGGGACTCTGAGTGGTGGGAGTTAGCCATTAGGTGAATACGTCACATCACATGTGATCAGGGTTGAATAATCCCAGAGTGCTGGATTTGACCCTATTGCGCAGCTCTTGTCTGAGTCCAACCGTTGTAGGGACGAGTCTTTTACTCGAAGGATTATCCGAGCCTCATTGCATGTGATGGTATTCAGGTGGTGGCTAATCAACATTACAAGGAGGCCTTCGGCAGCTGAGGATTGGTATGAGTGGAGTCAGCGATTTCCCTAGGGCAAGCCTAGGATGAGAGTAGCAGAGATCAGTAGTAGTAGAAGTGACTTGGTGGAGTCAAGGCGGTTCTTGAGGAAAGTACGGATAGATGTGGAAGGTAGTATGGGCCCGTACTACTGAAAGCAGAGGATCCGTACTCGAATCAAGGAAGGCCGAGACAAGACCAGGAAGCTAGTAGTAGTATCAATGATCCCTTGAGATATTTCAGTTTTCTGATATTGCTATGATGTGTTTCAGTATGGTGGTTTTGCGTCCGAGGACAGCAACCGGCAGTGGAGGTGCCGGGGAGGGATCAGGATCAGGCTCGGGGAACGAGCACATGGATGAGCAGACCAAAGAGTTTCTTTCTTCAGAGGTATGTCGACTGCCTTCGCAAGTTAAATGTTGACTTTGGGGAAGACTTGGCGATCGACATGATGCTTCACTATTTGCCTTCGATGTACAACCAATTTAGGATGACCTACCACATGAACAAAGAAGAGGCCACCCTAAGCAAACTCCAAGGTCTCTTGAGGGTTGCTGAGAGCAACTTCAAAGACAAGTCTGTTGCGCCAACTCCCAATCCGCCTGCTGCTCCTGTCTTGGCTATTGGTTAAGGAAAGGGAAAGAAGAGGAAGGCTTCATCGAAGAACTATCGCAAGGTCAAAGCCCGAGATGGTGCCTCTTCTAGTGGGACCAAAGTTGATCCCGCTAAGCCCTGTCCTAACCCGAAGGAGGCAGAGTGTCACCACTGCCACAAGATAGGACATTGGAAGAGAAGCTGCCCAAAGTACCTGCAAGCAATCAAAGAAGGAAAGATCAAGCCATCTTTCGCAGGTATATACACAATTAAATCTAACGATTCTAATCATGCTATTTCTTGGGTTCTTGATACCGGTTGTGGTTATCACATTTGTTCTAATGTGAGGGACTAAGAAGAAGTAGGGATGTGGAGCAAGGAAGGATCAATCTAATCATGGGGAACAGAAGATCGTCGCCTGTGACCAAGATTGGAGTGTATTCTTTAGTGCTTAGGAATAATTTATGTTTAGATTTGAACAATTGTTGCTATTCGCCAGATTGGCTAGAAACATCATTTCATTTCATGGTTTATATAGACAAGGATTTAGATTTTCTTTTAATAATGAGAATGGTTCTATTTTGGCTTATCTAAATGGTGTCTTTTACTTTGAAGCTATACCATGTAATGGAATATATGAAACTGTTATGATTGTTGATAACTTAGGAAATGATGTTTGGAATATAGATTCTTCCACTAGTATGGATAAAGCATCCTTGTGGCATTGTCGTCTTGGACATGTCAACAAGAAACGCATAGCCCAACTCCAAATGGATGGAGTGTTGGAGTCATTCGACCTTAGGGAAGATGACACGTGCGAGTCTTGTTTACTTGGAAAGATGACTAAGTCACCCTTCACTAGTACATGTGAAAGGGGTGAGGGTCTATTGGACCTAATACATACCAATGTATGTGGACCGTTTAGATCAACCACAAAGGATGGGAACCGCTTCTACGTGACTTTTACCGATGATTATAGTAGATATGGGTATATCTATTTAATCAAGCAAAAGTCAGAAACCTTTGAAAAGTTCAAAGAGTTTAAGAATGAAGTGGAGAATCAATTAGGCGGGAAAATCAAGATGCTTCGATCTGATCGAGGAGGAGAGTACCTAAGTCTTGAATTCCACGATTATCTCAAGGAGTGTGGAATAGTTTCGCAATTGACGCCTCCTAGGACACCGCAGTTGAATGGTGTGGCAGAAAGGCGTAATCGAACCTTATTGGATGTGGTTCGCTCTATGATGAGTCGTGCTTCACTACCTATGTCTTTTTGGGGGTATGCCTTAGAGACTGCCGCCCATATCCTTAACCGAGTCCCTAATAAGAAGTTTGCCAAAACACCTCACGAGATGTGGACAGGGAAAGCTCCCTCGTTGGCGCATATCAAGGTTTGGGGTTGCGAGGCTTTCGTAAGACGAGATACTCACGACAAGCTCGAACCTCGAAGTGAGCGATGTATTTTCATTGGCTACCCGCAGACATCCTTTGGATATCTCTTCTATAGACCGAAGGACAATGTTGTCTTCGTTGCTAGGAGAGGAGTTTTCCGAGAGCGAGAACTCATAATCCAAGGAGACAGTGGGAGGCAAATCGAACTTGAAGAGATTCAAGAGTCGATAGATGAAGGAAACTCTACCGCTGTCACTCAACCCGAGGAGGAAACTCCGGTTGAACCGATTGACGAATCCTTACCTCTTAGACGTTCCGATAGAGTTAGAGTTCATCCCCAGTTTTATGGTTTTCATATTACTACCGAAGGGGACACGTATATTAGTGATGGTACACTAATAAATCTTGATGAACCTAATAGCTATAAGGAAGCCATGGCATGCCCGGAGTCTGCGAAATGGAAAGAGGCAATGGATAGCGAGATCCAATCCATGTATGACAACCAAGTTTAGAATTTGGTTGATTATGTGCCCGGACGTAAGACCGTTGGGTGCAAGTGGATCTTCAAGAAGAAGACCGATGTGGATGGAAAGGTACACACATATAAAGCACGATTGGTTGCGAAGGGCTTTACTCAAACTCCCGGAGTTGACTATGATGAGACCTTCTCACCAGTCGCGAAGATCAAATCTATTAGAGTGATGCTAGCAATTGCCGCATTTCATGATCATAAGATTTGGCAAATGGATGTCAAGACCACTTTTCTTAACGGAAAGTTGGCTGCGGATGTTTACATGGCTCAGCCAGAGGGATTTGTGGATCCGAAGCATCCGAATAGAGTGTGTAAGCTTGATAAGTCCATTTATGGACTTAAGCAAGCGTCTCGCAGATGGAATCTTTGCTTCGATGAGAAAGTCAAAGAGTTTGGATTTGTACGAAGCGAAGACGAATCTTGTGTATATGTCAAAGCCAGTGGGAGTGTAGTAAGCTTCCTCGTTCTATATGCCGATGACATATTACTCATAGGAAACGACATCCCGACTCTGCAGGAGGTTAAGTCCTGGCTCGGGAAGTGCTTCGCTATGAAGGACCTCGGAGAGGCTTCTTACATTTTGGAATAAGGATAGTAAGAAAAAGAAGTAAGAGACTAATTGGACTTAGTCAGAATACTTACTTGGATAAAGTACTAAAACGATTTAGTATGGAAAACTCGAAGAAGGGAGAATTACCGATACAGAGTAATGCCAAGTTGAGTAAGACTCAAAGTCCGAGTACCGAGGCTGAGATAGCAGAAATGAGCCGATTACCATACGCTTCCGCAGTTGGCTCAATCATGTACACTATGACTTGTACTCGCCCCGATGTAGCCTTCGCTTTGAGCATGGTTAGCAGATATCAGGGGAATCCTGGCAGAGCACATTGGATTGCGGTGAAGAATATCCTTTAGTACCTTCGGAGGACGAAGGAATGGTTCTTAGTCCTCGGAGGGAGTGATGACTTGAAGGTGCGAGGGTACAGTGACGCCAGTTTTCAGACCGACAGGGACAACTACCGTTCGCAGTCAGGTTGGGTCTTTACCCTAAATGGAGGAGCAGTGACATGGAAGAGTTCCAAGCAGGAGACCGTAGTTGATTCAACGTGCGAATCAGAGTACATTGCAGCGAGCGAAGCGTCGAAGGAGGCAATATGGCTGAAGAACTTCATCGGTGATCTTGGAGTTGTACCCGCCATAAAGGAGCCTATGGAGATTTTCTGTGATAACAAAGGAGCGGTTGCCTTGACCAAGGAACCGAGGGATCATGGTAGATCAAGACATATCGACAAAAAAATATCATTTCATTAGACATCGTGTAGAAGAAGGACAACTCGTAGTGAAGAGGATATCATCAGAAGATAACCCAGCAGACCCGCTTACGAAGGGACTGAGTAGGGTTAAGCACATGCAGCATGCTAGGAGTATTGGGCTGAAGGATGATATTAGCATAGATTAGATAGTATTGGAAACGTGTAATAGATAAATGTAATTAACATTTGATGATTGAATAAAGGAGTTTTATTTATGAGTAATGTTACTATCTTATGTTAATTGTTTAGCTATTGTTTCACTTTGCATGTTTTGACTTCCAAAATAATTGAGTTTATTAGGAATAATCGAATTGTTCAAATTATCCACAATCGTTCATATGTTGGAAGTAGATATGAATGAAGATTGTCATGAATTGGTGTGTAGATTGTCTAAATGGTTTTAGACATAGCAAAGGGTTGCTGCAACGTTCATGAGTGCTTATGAACTAGTTTTGAGCATTGGAACAAACCCGCGCTTGCTGGAATCACCTTATGGAATATGATATAAAAAGGTGATCGCAAGACGATAATATCATATAGTCTTAAAAACCTAGATATATGGTTTGTTATTTGTTAATTGATTGTACATTGATAATGCGAAAACGCATCAGTAACTCGGTGTTATAAAACGCATTGTTGTGTATAGTTGATTATTGAATAAGTAAATGCATATAAGTCGAAGTTTATCTGTAACTTTTATCTAAGAAGGTAAAAGTGATATCTCGGCCGCTCGATGATTTGATTTGACTTATGTGTCGGGCCCGATTAGAACTGAATTGATGTGTTCGATTAAGTTCTATGTCGAATAAATCAGAGATCGAGAAACCTAAATGCTTGACTAACCATTCCATAGGATTGTCAGCATGATATCTAACAGAGGACTGTACGATCCCTTATCTAAAGGACAAGATTGATTAGATCAGAGTTTGACAGCGTCTTTGAGAGCTACGATTGCAAACCGAATTGTACTTATGCATATAGTTACTAGACTTATCCAAGTGGGAGACTGTTGGAATAGTGTCTAAGGTTGCAACTATATTAGGCAAGTATTTGACCCGGTTGTGCATGGTCGTTTTGGGTTGCCTTCACCATAGCAACTTGATAGGATGATTCATTAAGAGAGAGTAAATATTATTAATATATTATGGGAATAATATAAAGAATAATATATTGTTATTTGATTAATATAAGTCATAGAATTAATTGGAATTAATTTGGTGACTTAAAGAGGTTAATTAAATAAAGGGGTATAAACTATCAATTGTTTGATAGTTAAGCTTTAGATTATAAATCCTTATAGATATATAGTGGACGGATTCTAGAAGGTAGGATAGCTTCAAAATCGTCCATGACTTATCTAAGGAAAGGATTTGGATAGCCTTAAGAGAAGATTATCCAATTAGGGTTTAGATTGTAACCCTTAAGGAGTCTACAAGTATAAATAGATCCCATGGGCAAAGGAAATCGGGACCTCACCTAAAGTAAGAGAACCCTGGCCGATTTCCTCCCCTCTTCTCTCTCCTAAATCATCTTCCTTGCTATTGGTGTTTGTAAGCCATTAGAGGAGTGAAATTTGTGACTCTAGAAGCTCCAAGACAACAAGGTCAACAAGGAATTCAAAGGTATGGTTCTAGATCTGTTTCAATGTTGTTATTTAACCTAATTAGCCATTAGAAGTCTTGGATTCAAAGCATGTTTAATTAGAAATCCTAGATCCAAGCATTAGGGTTTTGCATGCGCACATAGGAAAGTTCTTATGGCAAAAACTCATCACTATCAACCTGTGAAAAAAAATTATCCGACATTGTTTGTGGTTTTGTGGCTTTTACCAATTTAAAACATCGTGTGTTGCCATGTTGGTACCATCATGGGTGTATGAGATATTGAGATAGAGCCACATAGACATCGTCTAAAACAAGTTAGACAATACTTTCTAATCAATATTTATACGAATTGTTGTACTTGATTTCTTAGTGATGGCATAAAGGTTGTATTTTGATGAATAATTAATCTTGGATCTATGTAGAAGTAGAACCCTTGAGGATTTAAAGTTTTATTCAATCAAAAAGCATATATTATCTTACTATATTATATAAGAGGCATTTTTCTCATCAGCACATGCATTTGAAACCTCAATGACCTTTCAATTTCCAACTTAATATAATTATTATGTTAATATAAAATATGTTATTAAATGCAAAATATTATCTTATTATGTTAAATCTAAAACATAAATCAAAATTTAAATAGACGAAAAAATATATATGTTCAAATACAATTTATCAAAATACTTAAAAATAATTAAATATTGAAAATATTCGACGAGCAATTCAAATTAAACAAAATCAAATAACTATTCTTTATTATAATTCAATTTTTTTTAAATAAGTGGTTTTTAATTAATTAACAAAATAAATACATGGTTTTAACTTATAAACAATGGTTCGTATATTAATTAACCATAATCATCGGAATTAAAGTAAATCAATAGATAAGTAATTTCTAAATTAATTAATAATAACGTTAATTTGTAACACTAAATCAAAACTCACGTTTAGTTTTATTTAAACGCACAAATGGATGTATCAACTTAATACTATAAGAGTTAAACATAATGTCTTATTATTATCGAACAGTTATATGCAAAAATATATAACTATATAGTTTTACAATCATCATACTATACTATAAAAGAAATATTTTTCCTTTCACCACATTTATTTGAAACTCCCAAGACTTTTCAATTTATTTCTAATAATAATGATTATAAGTTGGTTAATAAGGTTAAATAATGTGACATCCTCAATTTCACGGCCAGAAAAGACCGATTTGTTTATGCTTTGTTTTTAAAATCAGAGTAATCTTTTAAAGGAAACAACTACGAAATTTGTTCCAAAACAAAATATGATAAAAATTATCAAAGCATTTCTTTAAATAAATGTATTTTCATTATATAACAAAATCTCGGGATGTCATGTTCAATACAGACCAAAAGCTTAAACAGAACAAAATAGACCTTACAACAATTATTCATAAATATTGGCCTATAATCCAAAATCTCTCGTCAAGTCCACCAACTTATACTCTTGTGCCATTACCTGTAATGCAAAGAAAACTGAGTGGGTTAGGCTTGGGAGCCTGGTGAGCATATAGGGTTTTCAACCCACAATAATATAATTATTATATTTAATTATCAAACAATCAATTCAAATACACACCCCCATTATCTCTATTTATTTCTTAAAGATTTATCCTAAGTACCAATTACCCTTCTCCCATTCATTCCTAAGGATTTCACTAAGGAACTGGCACAAAGTCTAGTGCTGCCAAGGTTCTTAGATTACCTCTGGTGAACACGCAATTCACAATAATTAATGAACACCTAATGAACACTTAGTTCCAATATTACCCAATGAACACTTAGTTCACAAACACTTAATGAACACTTAGTTTAATTATCCCTGATGAACACTAAGTTCAAATATCTAATGAACACTAGTTCGAATATCCCCGGTGAACCCAATCACCTAAGGAACAAAGAGAATGAAAGCTCTTAGTTCAAACAACGTGATAATAAAGTATATATCGATCCTGCGAAACCACTAATTTTATAAACACATATAAATTATATTTCTAAAACAATATATCCGATCCCGTCGATCCCCACATACTGACCCTATACAATTATCTTACGAGATCTAGCCTAAGGAATCGATATGAACCACAAACTGACGAAGCTGCTTAAGAAATTCCCTGGCAGCAAACGAGGATCAATAAAGACATCAAATGAGGGGAATGGAATAAGTTTCACCACGAACCTTTATTCGTAAAAGAAAGAACCACAAGACAGTTAAGTCAGGGGTAGTTATCTAGATAACAATGCCTATGCGTGGTCTGACTATCATGAGGTATTATACCCCCAGACTCTACCTATCCCAGTATCGAACTTTGCCTAGCAGTGGCCTGAATACATGAGGTATTTCACCCCCAGACGCACCCTATCCAGCAATATAACACCAGACATACCTATCAGTGGTCTATTACCGACACACTTTATTAGGCAGTCTACGAAGTTCCCTTAATTACTTCGTGAAAGAAAACGATGACATATGAAGCTCGGTCGATCACTTCATAAAAGAAACGCTGAATCCAAAGCTCTCTCAAAATAAAAGTATGGGGAAATACTACTAGAGTACTCCCGTACGCTCCCGTAGCCAACACACAAAATTTTCAAAAAGACGTTGTACATTATAGTACTTCTGGCACATTATAGTACTCTGGTATGCGAAAGAATCATACCCGAGAACATAATAGTACCCTGGCACAAGCAGCACCCAAGACACAGAACTTTGAAAAATACTTCGTACATAAAATGTACTTCTATACGTAGGACGTACTCCACCGATTATCAATCTCACCCCACACGTACTCTTAATAAGAGACTACCCAAATTCCAATCTTAATTGAACTAAACATCCCATTTAAGTCTTAACCCATCACTAGACAAACGTATAATGTTTATAATCAATTTTTGATACTATCTCCGTTTAGGAAACGCTAACTAGTGAATACTTAACACAAGGTTTTAAGTAATAGTATCGTATATACACATATTAACACATATTGAACCATATCTGATTCGCCCGTTCTATATTATCAAATATATCTAACACGTATTTTGGACAATGACAAATACTTCACATACATATGTATATTTCATATTATAATCAATACTCGTATTTAAAATCACGTTCCTAAAAGGGACTATACACATGATACCTTATCGAATGAATACGTAGTTCTAAAATACATAATCCGTACTCCCGGATCTAAAATTTACCTCCTTACCTAATCCATATTTCTGGATCTAAAACTAACCTCTTGATTTGATCCATACTCTCGGATCTAAACTAACCTCTTGATTTGATCCATACTCTCAGATCTAAAACTAACCTCCTGACCTGATCCATACATCCAGATCTAAAACAAGTTTATCTCTTTATCCTTTTATCTCATGGTCCAACCCACCTTTTATCACCTACCAACAACCTCATTTACTCATGTTCTACCCAACATATTTTTAGATACAAAATATGTATATAGTTTAACTCATTAAAGCTTATATAATTCATCCATTCCACAATCATCTCAAATAAACAACAAAATATTATACACGTATCACGTATTTCATAGCAAATACTTAATATTTATGTGTTAGAAGAAATTGATCACACACTCACTTGATTAGAAGATGATCGGACAGCACTACAGCTTGTAGAAGTAGTATTCTTCGGTAGATCTGGAAGATCTTCACAAAAAATTGGCTTCTCGCGGGCAGAGCTTCGGCTCGGGAATCACACTTCTCGGGATCTTCGGGGCTTCAGGACTTGCTTCGGTTGTCGGGAATGATACTGGGGCTTCGGGATATTTCTTGCACGAAAAACGATGCAAAAATGCGAGAGAAAGGGAAGAAATGAGCAAAGAACTCGGCTGCCTTCGACATCCTTTAATAGGGGGCTGGAAACCCAAATTACGTTGGGCGTAAATTACATTACGCTGGGTGTAAATTACATTACGCTGGGCGTAATGTGGATCAGCTCACTGATTCCCCCCTTTGGATAATATCGGATAATTTTTATTTAAATTAAATACCGAAAATATTTAATAAACTTCAAAAATTCATATATTTCTCATACGAACTCCGTTTTTGACGTTCTTTATATCCCCGCGTAGGTGAGACTACGCTCTACAACTTTCATTTAGACTCCGTCGGCTAATTTTGAATTTATTTTTATTATTTTATTTTAGTAGGCCGGGACAGGAAAACTTCGTTATAAATTCATAACTTCTTCATCCGACGTCCGTTTTCGCCTATCTTTTTATCGTTTCACTAAAATTGACGAGATATTTGATTCTTGTTTAGGTTGTTTCGGCTAAAAACCGCTCGATCTCAAATCGAGTATTCGGGCTGCATACTGCTAAACTGAAACTTAGAAAAATCGTAACTTCCTCATACGAAGTCAGATTTGGATGTTCTTTTTATGCACGCTCATGGTTTGACGAACTCTATGACTTTTGTTAAGATAGCTAAGGCTAAATATCACTCTAACGTAAATTCACATTTTACGTCATTCAGCGTCGTGTCGGTTTTGTCACGAAACTTCGACATGTCATAACTTTTTCGTTATAACTCGGATTTCAGCGTTCTTTATATGCACGGAAACCTTGTAACATATACTATAACTTAGTTAAGATTATTCATTCTAAATAATCTTTCATCAAAAATTCATTTTTGACGCCTATCGTCTCTAAATTGACTAGCCCGGATCTACGGGCGTTATAAATAAATATCAAACCTAAAGTGTAATCATAAATAAACTAAATTTCAATTTAAAAAAATATATTTACTTCTACATATAAAGTTATATTTTTTAACTTTTAACATAGTATACTTAATTTATTAATTTTAATATATTGTTGGATGTAAACCATTATCATTTTAAAGCTATAAATATTGAACAATTTGTATAAAATACTTAAATTATTAATTTAAATATCATATTACATGGTCAACTTAAATATAAATTTTTGTTTAACTTAAACATCCCAAAAAATATTTTGTTAATAATTAAAAGTGATAAATTGTCTTTCTAATAATGTTTATAATTTGGTTAGTAAGGTTAAATACATATCAAACCTAAAATGTAACCATAAATAAACTAAATTTCAATAGTAAAATAATATATTTACTTCTACTTATAAAGTTATGACTTTAACTTTTAACATATTATACTTAATTTATTAAATTTAATATGTTATTGTATGTAAACCATTATCAGTTTAAAAGTACAACTTTTGAACAGTTTGAACAAAATACTTAAATTGTTAATTTAAATATAATATTACAGTGTCAACTTAAATATAAATTTCACTTCCACTTAAAAAACTCAATGAATATTTTGTGAATAGTTAAAAGTGATAAATTGTAGTGCTAAATGCAAATACTAAATTGTAATATCAATTTAACTTATTTCATAAATATATTTTTATAATCGTTAAAAGTTTTCAAATAAGTAGCTTAAAATAACTTATAATAACAATAGTTAAAAATAACTCTATATAAATGATTATTTTGTTACCTTTAAAATAATAAAAAAAAAAACAATGTTTGATGTTTTAAATAATTATAATGATAGAAATTAAAACGTTAAACAAATAAATTTTAAAAAATTAATTAACAATAACAACAACTCTAAATAACTATTGTATTTAATTTTATTAATAAGTAACAACAGGTACAAGTCATTCAAACGATTGAGATTATGCAGTTATAATAGATGTATATATTATCATATAATTCAAAATACTCAATATATTATATAAATTTAATATACAAATTATTATATCAAATTTAACAACAATGTTATTGTTATATTTAGGAAAATGTATATTTGTAAAGATATCAACTATATAGGTCTTTATGTGCAACGCGCGAAAATTCGCTTAGTATATCATTATATACTTATAAAACTTGCATTTTTTCTTGAACCACATTTATTTGAAACTCTCATCCATTCTTTCCTTTCACCACATTCATTTGAAACTCCCATGACTTTTCAATTTCTTTCTAATAATTATTATAAGTTGGTTGTGTAATCATATATAAACTAAATTTTAATATTAAAAAATATATTTTCTTCTACTTTAAAAGTTTGTTTTTTTTAACTTTTAACATATTATACTTAATTTATTAGGTCTAATATTTTGTATGTAAACCATTATCATTTTAAAGCTACAACTTTTGATCAATTTGTATAAAAATACTTAAATTGTTAATTTAAATATAACCTTACAGGATCAACTTAAATATAAAATTTAATTCAACTTAAACAACCCAAAGAATATATGGTAAATAGTTAAAAGTGATAAATTGTAGCGTCTTTATAATAATGATTATAAATTGGCTAATAATGATAAATAAGTATCAAACCTAAAGTGTAATAAAAAATAAACTAAATTTCAATATTAAAATAATATTTTTACTTCTACTTATAAAGTTATGTCTTTAACTTTTAACATATTATACTTAATTTATTAGATTTAATATTTTGTAAAGATAATAAATATAAATCCTAAAGTGTAATTATATATAAACTCAATTTCAATATGAAAATAATATATTTTCTTCTATTTATAAAGTTATATTTTTAACTTTTAACATATTATACTTATTTATTAGGTCAAATATGTTGTTGTATGTAAACCATTATCTTTTTAAAGCTTAAACTTTTGAACAATTTATATAAAATACTTAAATTGTTAATTTAAGTATAACCTTATAAGATCATGTAACGCCTGTGTTTCTGGGCTTGCCATTTTTAGCAATGTAATAGTCTAGGTTAACTTTTGTAACCCGTTTTGAAAAATAGAAGTGTATTATTTGAATATTATGTGTTTTGTGCTTAATTGCTTAATTACGTGATTTGATTAATTAAGAATAAAAATAAGCGTTAAAATTTAAGTGTAAAATAAACTCGATATCTTTACATAAAGTTGTAATGGCCGAAACGAGGTTTACGAATATATATAGAACGCCCAAATCTGACTTCGTATGAGGAAGTTATGATTTTCTGAAGTTTCGACTTAGCGGTATGCAGCCCGAATACTCGATTTGAGATCGAACAGTTTTTAGCCGAAACAATCTAAACGAGAATGGAAGATCTCGTTAGTGGTAGCGAAGCGATAAAAAGTTAGGCGAGAACGGACGCCGGACGAAGAAGTTATGAATTTATAACGAAGTTTTCCTGTCCCGTCCTACTAAAAATAAATAATAAAAATAAATTCAAAATTAGCCGACAGAGCTAAACGAAAGTCGTAGAGCGTAGTCTCACCTACGCGTGGATATAAAGAACGTCGAAAACGGAGTTCGTATGAAGAAGATATGAATTTTTGAAGTTTATTAAATAATTAAAATATATATATTTAATCTTTAATTCGGATGTATATCCGAAGGAGTCACCGATCTGATCCGAAGTACGCCCAGCGTACCCCGATGCATGCACCGCCTCGGACTCGAGTGCTCCGATGATGCATGCAGTGACGATCCGAGGAGTACGCCCCGCGTAAGGGCATTACGCCCAGCGTACGTGCGAGGCTCAGCCTCTATAAAAGGCTTGCGAGGGCAGCCGAGAGTTTTGCTCTTTTTCTCTTCTCTCTCTCCCATTTTGCATCGTTTTGCGTGTCATTTATACCCCGAAGCCCCGGTAATATTCCCGAGCCCCGAAGCAAGTTCTAAAGCCCCGAAGATCCCGAGAAGTGCGATTCCCAAGCCGAAGCTCTGCCCGCGAGGAGCCCGGTTTTTGTGAAGATCTTCCAGATCTACTGAAGAATACTACTTCTAAAAGTCGTAGTGTTGTCCGATCATCTTCTAATCAAGTGAGTGTGTAGTTACTTTCTTCTAACGCATAATTATGAAGTATTTTATACAAAATACGTGTTATGTGTATAATTTTGTTGTTATGTGTGTGGATGTATATTCACTCTCTTCTATCCCATAGATCTGATTTATTTTCTATAAAATACGTGTTATGTGGGTGTGCCTCATCTGTTATGTGGAATATGTATTGAATGAAAATGCTATACAGGTTTTAAACTATGTATAAAAATATATATATATATATATATATATATATATATATATATATATATATATATATATATATATATATTTATCTACTAATATGTTGGGTAGAACATGAGTAGATAGTTGATGTGTGATAAACAGATGAGAGGCCTCAATGTTGTTGTTGTTGATCTAGTTATTCAGCGGAGTATGGATAACGACCACAGACTCTTTCTAGACAGTCCAGTGGAACGCTAGCAGGTTCATAACCTGTAGGTGTTGTGAACGATGTGTTCACCGGTGTACTCTATCCCCCTCATGGTTGCCTTTAGGACATCTATTGTTGAGGAAACCCCTTAGCAGTAATGTCCGTCCCGATGAAAATCCTAGATTAGGTCCCTTGAGATAGATGTTGTTTTAGGGATGTAAAGTGAGGATAACGGGAATGGGTAATCGGGTTATTGTTGGTTGGTGAAATTAAATATAACTTATTTATTGTGGGTTGAAAACCCTATATGCTCACTAGGCTCCCAAGCCTGACTCACTCAG
This sequence comes from Lactuca sativa, assembly GCF_002870075.4. Lineage (NCBI taxonomy): Eukaryota > Viridiplantae > Streptophyta > Magnoliopsida > Asterales > Asteraceae > Lactuca > Lactuca sativa. The sequence continues at coordinate 44,819,498 of NC_056625.2, forward strand.
TTTTATTTGTATTACAGGAAGTGGCGCAAGGGCATAAGATGGATGAATCATCGAGTTGTTTTGTTTACAAGTATGTATATGTATATATTTGTTGAATGACTTGTAATGTTATCGTTTATGCTTTATGGTCTGTATCGGAACATGACATCCCGAGTTTTGATTATATACTGAAAATGCATCTCTTGATTAAATGCTTTGATAAATATTATTTTATCATATTTTGTTTTGGAAACAAATTCTGCAACTCTTTCAAATCAAAAGGATTTACTCTGAAATTATTTTAAAAAGCATAAATGAAACCGGTCTTTTCTGGCCGTGATTTTGGGGATGTCACAGATCAACTTAAATATAAACTTTAGTTCAACTTAAGCAACCTAAAGAATATTTTGTAAATAGTGAAAAATGATAAATTTGTATAAAAACATATATTTGTAAAGATTTCAGCTATATAGATGTTTCTGCGTAACGCGCCGGCATTCGCGTAATCATCATATCATACTATATTATAAATGAAACATTTTTTCTTTCACCACATTCATTTGAAACTCTCATGCATTTTGCCTTTCACCACATTCATTTGAAACTCCCATGCATTTTGCCTTTCACCACATTCATTTGAAACTCCCATGACTTTTCAATTTCTTTATAATAATGATTATAAGTTGGTTAATAAGATTAAATAAATATCAAACCTAAAGTGTAATCATATACAAACTAAATTTCAATATTAAAAGAATATGTTTACTTCTCCTTATAAAGTTATGTTTTTTAACTTTTTACATATTACACTTAATTTATTAGTTTTAATATATTGTCGGATGTAAACTATTATCATTTTAAAGTTACAACTTTTGAACAATTTGTATAAAATATTTAAATTATAAACTTAAATATAACATTACGGGACCAGCTTAAATATAAATTTTAGTTTAACTTAAACAACCCAAATAATGTTTTGTAAATAGTTAAAAGTGATAAATTATAGTGTCTTTCTAATAATGATTATGATTTGGTTAATAAGATTAAATAAATATCAAACCTAAAGTGTAATCTTAAATAAACTAAATTTCAACATTAAAATAATATCTTTACTTCTACTTATAAAGTTATGTCTTTAACTTTTAACATATTATACTTAATTTATTAGATTTAATATGTTGTTGTATATAAACCATTATCAATTTAAAGCTACAACTTTGGAACAGTTTGGACAAAATACTTAAAGAGAAAATGACAAAAATAGCCAATTATACTAATTGCATTACAAAAATAGCCAAAAAAAATCGGGATTACAAAAATAGCCACCCATTTCGCAGGTGAGAAGGCCCCATCTGCGAAATGGGCATCTCATCTGCGAAAGTACAAGTGCCTGAAGCACAGTTGTGCTTCAGGCACTTGTACTTTCGCAAATGAGATGCCCATTTCGCAGATGGGGCCTTCTCACCTGCGAAATGGGTGATTTTTAGGTATAAAAACGTTTTTTTTTTTTTTTCATTTTCACCATTCTCTACACAAAAACTCTCTCTAACTCTCTCTAACTTTGGGCTTTTCTCGGAATTTTGGCTAGTTTTTGAAGAAAATGGAGGATTATGTCAACAATCCCGCAAATATGGTTAGATTTTAACTCCTTTAATGTTTAAAGTTATTTTTTTTTATCAATTGTTGTATTATTTAGTGTTAAAAAAGGGTAATTTTGTTGTGTTTGATAGTTTTAGTATATTTTTAGTATACTTGAAGTTTAAATGCAAGTAGAGACAAGTAGAGACTGTGTGGATAATGTTTACAATTTGTTATTTTTATAGTTTTTTTAGTTGTTGTATAACCTGAAATCTTGTAAATTTTTATCCTATAATTGTTTATATAAACTGTATATATATTTGTCGTATAACATTTATAAGTTGAAAATTTGTCGTATATATATTGTTAGAAATTGTTTTTATTTGTCGTATAAGTTGAAAATTTTGTATAAAATAGTCGTATAACTTGCAAAATTGTTAGTTTGGTTGTCGTTTTATTTTTAAATTTTTTTGTTTATATGGTTATGGTTATATAATGTTAGTTTTAATTAGAAAGATAAAAATTGTTTATATATTTGTCGTTTAAGTTGAAAATTTGTTTAAGTTGAAAATATGTTTAAGTTGAAAATATTTATATAATTATGTATGATATTGTGATCTATCGTAAATATATTTGTTGTATAACTTGGAAAATTGTTTATATATGTGTATGTTATTGTTTTTTATCGGAAATATATATATTAGTAATTAAGAAAGTATTTGCAGTTCGTAATATATTTAAAAAAAAGTATATTTTTTAGTTATCTAATTTGTTTTTGTGTTTTTTTTTGCAGCATGATTTTAGTTTAATAAATACGAAAGCCTTTGCGAACCTAAAAGGCTCTGGCGGTAACATATGGGAAGTCTTTGAAGTTTTAGATGATGCCCGACGTGCTATTTTCAGAAATACCGTCTTTGGCTATTTTATTGATGTCCCTCGTTTACAAGGGGACGCTTTATTGTTTCATAAAATGTTCCTTCATCAGATCCGGCCGGACCCTGTTTTATCTCCAGATGGAATAAAACGTTTATATTTTCGAGTAGGCAATACCAAAATGGTTTATGGGCCGGAAGAGTTTTGTTTGATTACCGGCTTCAATTTTGGGGAGTATCCAAAAAACATTGGGAGAAAAGGGTCGGAAAAATTAATAAGCAGTAAAAAAAGATGTTTACTGCGTGAACGGCTATTTCCGGACCATACTAATAGTTCGGTGAAAATCGGCGACCTGAAAAGTTTAATTTTAAATCAAACATTCCTAGCACTTGACGACCTTGATGCAGTTAGAGTATGTTTGATATACATTTTGTGTGAAGGTTTTTTGGGCAAAGAAGTTAACGATCGGGTGCCACAAGATTGGTTTTATTTGGCTGAGAATTTGGATCTCTGGAATAGGTATATTTTCTTTACGTTAAAAGTTCTATTTTATTAAAGTTATAATTTATATAATAATCAATTTTGTTTTTTTTTGTTTTGTTAGCTTCGCTTGGGGTAGCTATCTATGGGATTTTACTTATGTTGACCTTGAGGATACGTGGAATAAGATACATCATTATTTATCACTTCCTGAGCGTGGTCAAACTTTAAAGTATTCCGTCTCAGGATTTACTGCTCCAATTAGGGTATAAAAATTTTATTATATTTAAATTGTTTTATTGTTATATTTTTTATTTTAATTTTAACTCTTATTACTGTTATTGTACAAAATTGTAGATATGGATATATGAGATGATTCCGGCTGTTCGTGCATGTGGATTTGCATTGAGAAAAAATAAAGACTTGCCTCGGATGAAAAGATGGAGCGGAACAAAAAAATTGAAATGGGTTGACGTGAACAAGATTTGGTCAAAGATGCAGGTTTAAAAATAATTCGTTTATTATTAATAAAGTTGATTATTATAGTTTTATATGCATTTTTAATATGTTTAATTTTTTAGGAGGGGCTACCACCAAGACAAAACATGTTACCGGGTGATGGTGAGATGACATCTTTTTATTATATGTCATTTCAAGAGTATGTATATGGTGAAGGGAAAGCAGTTCCATCCCCAGTACGGGACCATTTTAGGAGACAAGACGAATCTTCGTCTAGTATGTCGTCCAGTGGTCGCTCTCATGGTGGAGGTCGGGGCAGTGGGAAACACAAGCTAGACGAGTTGTTGAAACGGGTACATGCACTGGAGCAGCATGTGTTTATGAATCAACAAAAACCTACATAGGTTTTTGTTGAAGAAGTGAATAATGACCAATTTTGGAACGACATTTTTTTTGAGGACCCGACAGTGTCACAAAGAAATTATGATGAACAGGTTAGTTACACGCTACATTATTTATTAAATTTTATTAACATATATGAATACCTGTGTTCATATTTTATATTTGAAAATATAGGTTGTGCAAGATGAAGAGATGAATAAAAACAATACAACTCAAAATGTTTTTGGTGATACTCAAGACGACAAGGTTGTTATAGATGTTACCTTTACGATTTTAATAATTACTTTTTAATAAAGTGTCTTTCGTTATTAAGTAAAAAGTTATATTTTTAATGTAGGTGTTGGAGGAGAGTAATCAGTATGCGGGGAACAAATTTGATGATGATGTGTTTGATGTAAACGATTATAGTGAAGTTAAAGAGGTTATTATAGTTACATTAATATTATATTAATATTTTGTTTATTTAGATATTATTGCTTATTAAATTATGTGTATTTCGTTATTAAGTATAAAGTATTATCTTTAATGTAGGAGTGGGAGGAGAGGAATGACAATGCAGGGAACAAATTTGATGATGATGTGCCGGATGAAGACGAACTAATAATAACGGGAAATGTAGATTATTTTCATGATGATGATGATGACAAAGAAGTTACACCCGATAAACCTAGGAGTCGAAAACCATCACAATTTTTATGCACTCCTTACACCGAGGTATTCGTTTTATTTATAAACTGATGATTTTATGTTTATGTGAATTATCTATGTTTATGTGAATTATCTGAAAGATATACATTTAAACATATGAATATTGTTTTTAGTTGCACACGACACCGAAACAAAAAAGAAGAACAAAAAAGAAGGTTGGTACGAAATCAACATGCCCCGTTCCTCCTCCAGTTTTTGGTGTTGCTCATGACTTCTCCATGTTGCGCCTGCAACCTTACGTAGCAGGCGGTGAGGATGTCATCCAAAATTATGTATTGCATTCATACGATGTGCAGCATCGTTTGTTTAATTTCGTGTTAGATAGAGATTTTTGGAGCTCATTGTTTGGGCATACACACGACGGATGGTTGGAGTCAGCGGTAAATAAATTGTTAATTAATTCTTTTAAAAGTTAATTGTTTTTTAGTCAATAACAAAAGTATCATGTGTGCAGCATATAACCATTTGGTACCGACTTTTGATGGAGAGACGGTTTGAGAGCGACCGACATACAATAATGCCTCCAAATTTTTTTGTTTCTCATGCTTTGGAAGAAGGACAGGACTGGAGGGCGTTTATGGCTGGTATTGCTACATACCCTAACTTCATGGTTGCTTGGTGGGATGTTGATACGGTAAACTTAATAGTTTATATTGAAAATAATATCGTTTTTTTGTTATGTTTTTGTATTGTGATTTTTTGTATTGTGATGTAAATAAACATAATTTTATTTTCTGATCCTTATACAGGTCTTATTGCCGATTCATTCATCCCCTAATCATTGGCTATTTGGGGAACTACGATTAGCGTCAATGGAAGTGCATATTTATGACAGTCTTGGTAGAGGTGCTTATGAAAAATTCCAATCCGAAGGAATCTTTTCCAAATTTGAACGTCGGGTGGCAAATTATTTGGACAAGATTAAGTATTGGGCGCGGAGGAACATCCCAAGGATTCCATTGAATATGCAATTCATTTATGAAGAAAACGTTCCCCAACAAAGTAGTCATTTGGGAGATTGTGGTGTTTTTCTTTGTATGTTTATGGAGCAATTGGTTTCAGGTCAACCAATACGTGTTCTTATTGACCCAAAGAACGCAGCTTTAGAGTTCCGTCTCCGGATGGCAAAAATTATTTGGGGGTCTAGTCTTGCTCCTCTGTAGTTGGATTATATAAATGTATATACAAATTAATGTTGGATTTCATTATTAGTTTATCTTTAGAGTTTACTCAACGGATGACAAAAAATATAACGTTACGACAATTACAACAATTTAATGACCTACTAATTACTTATCAATAAATTCAAGATCTCTAAATTCAACATAAGAACGACCACAACTTTTGTTTTAACGTTACAAATACAACAATTTATTGACCAAACAACTTCAAAACCATAAAAACAATATTGAAAAACTTACAACTTGTAAACAAGAACTGCCAAGAACAACACCCAACTACAAACCAACGCTATCTTTAACTTCTTATTTTCTGATTGAAAGAGCTTATTAGAGTTAGCTACTTTAGCTATTACCATAGAAGATTGGTCCTTCTCTTCATCAACCCAACTGATAAACCCGCATTTTGGTCCCTGTTAAATTTAATATCCACAGTAAGAAAATAAATTTGTGTCATGTAAACACAAGGGTTTTAATTTGAATGACGGTAAGAACATGATACCAAATACGGGCAAGCGTAGAACAATCTTCCTGGGTTTTTAGCTGTACCCGAAATCCTAACGATACGTTCTCCTCCACAATTGCAGTATGCCATTAGCCTTCTTATTCTTTTAAATCGGAGTTACTTTCTCAGTTAAATTTTTTCATAATGAGTGACACCCATTTATAGAATAAATCATATAACGGACAATTCTTTTTGACTATGAAATGAACTGGTTTGACTATGAATTCATAAAAGTTCAACTATGAAATGCAGACAAGTACATTCTGTAGTATTGTCATGTCGGTCAGTGAAATTTGACTATGAAATGAACTGGTTTGACTATGAATTCATAAAAGTTCAACTATGAAATGCAGACAAGTACATTCTGTAGTATTGTCATGTCGGTCAGTGAAATTTGACTATGAAATGAACTGGTTTGACTATGAATTCATAAAAGTTCAACTATGAAATGCAGACAAGTACATTCTGTAGTATTGTCATGTCGGTCAGTGAAATTTGACTATGAAATGAACTGGTTTGACTATGAATTCATAAAAGTTCAACTATGAAATGCAGACAAGTACATTCTGTAGTATTGTCATGTCGGTCAGTGAAATTTGACTATGAAATGAACTGGTTTGACTATGAATTCATAAAAGTTCAACTATGAAATGCAGACAAGTACATTCTGTAGTATTGTCATGTCGGTCAGTGAAATTTGACTATGAAATGAACTGGTTTGACTATGAATTCATAAAAGTTCAACTATGAAATGCAGACAAGTACATTCTGTAGTATTGTCATGTCGGTCAGTGAAATTTGACTATGAAATGAACTGGTTTGACTATGAATTCAAAATGTTCAACTACGAATTTAAAGGGTTAAACTATGAATTTTGATCAGTAGAGATACAATATCTTCTATTTATAATTCCATTTGTGTGATCATTGTAGAGCACAATTATCGGTATTGAAAATGAGTAGTCACAGCCAAAGAACCTTTTCTCAACTACCAATTTTCTTGCATAACCTTCAAAGAACAAATCCTAATACCTTCACAGCCATTAAGAAAACCGATAACAACCGCTTTCAATTCTGTTTTGTGGCTTTAGGTTGCGTGGTATAACATACTTCTTTTATTGAGTTATACAATATTTCATGGTAATCTATGTCGATTAGTTCTTACATAACACTAATATGTCTTCGTTTTTATGTAGATTCGTACCTTCCTTAGGTGCATGATACCGCTGATATATGTAGGTTATTTACCCCTTCTTGGGAGCTTTCTGACAACAATGTACTTCGCAGTGGCTTTAGATGGAAATCATGAGCCACTACTCTTAGCACTTGGTTTGGGAACCTTACAGTGTGAAGAATCATGGAGATGGTTCATGATGAGGTTAAGAGATTGTTTAGGTGAGGACACAGAGGTTGGTTTCATAAGCAACATGTGTGATAACATAGACTTTGGTGTTGACAGTGCCTACCCGGATTCCTATCATGGATATTGTCCTAAAGATATAGCTCGAAAGATACGTGAGTCTATCGGACATAACAATACGGAAGTCGAATCGTTGTTTTGGAAGTCATGCAATGCATATAGCGTTGATGATTTTTACTTGTCTTTCGAAAGGTTGCAAAGTACATGTAGGCAACCACCTTTCTGCACCTTGCTTATGAGTCCAATTTACTGGCTTGACGATATACCGATTTCAAAATGGACAAGAGCATTTTTCCCAAAAATACGTTACAATGTTAAATCGATTGACGTCCCTGAAATTTTGCAAATTATATCCTCACGTGAGTTTCCTATAACAACGATAATTGAGTTAACCACCACGTCGATAAAATCAAAGTATGCTGAGCGGGCCGAACTGGCTGGTAAGGGAGATTGTTATGTTTTGTTTTTTTTATTGTGCTGCTATTTTTATTAAAATATCAAATTTTACAGGGAGGTTGTCTGGTGGGTTGACCCCTTACGTTGAGAGTAAGGTTCAAAAAAGTCTCAGCAAGTCTTACAATTGTAATGCAAAACGTTTGTATGGGGATACATTTGAAGTCCATGACACTTTTGCCACCAACAACGTACAACTTGAACGAAGGGTATGTAGTTGTGGTAAATGGCAAAAAAGCGGTATACCATGTGGCCACGCTATAGCATGTCTAAGAACCCGTACATCTGAGTCCATTCAGAGAATGGTTGAATACAAGTTCACTAATTATGTGTATCGAGTTGCATATGGATCTGAGTTGGTGAATGGTATACCATCATATGAGCATTGGGAAATACCAAATGAAACGGTGGTCCTGTTACCTCCCTCAATGCAGTAGTTATTCATGTAGCACATTTATGTTTTATGTAGTATTATGTATTAGTTTTTTATGTACTCTGTTTTTATTTTACTGTTGTGTTACGTATTAGTTATCCATGTACCCAGTTTATTTTTTATGTCGTATTATGTGTTAGTTATTTATGTACCCCGATTTTATTTTATTGCTTTCTAAATATTGGCTATTGAGGGAACAACAAACATTAAAAGAAATGGACGTTTATTAAATAGTAACGACTAGACACATACAACAAAAAGCAACTTAAATAACGAAAAACAATTAACTTAACCAACATGCATATTAAAAATAAGGGACATTCTTTAAAACATTCCATGCATCTAAGTGGGTAAACTCGCTACCATCGTATTGAAAGCGGTATAGTTCCAAAGCCACCTGCCGTAGAATGTCTTCATCCGTATTTGCATGTTCGTTATCCAACTCGTTATAAATACGTTGAAATTGTTTCACCTTCATTTTCATATTCAGAAACTTCGCTTTGACATCTCTTCTTCTTCGATATTGAGTGCGATTCATTAAATGGTGAAACAAATGACAGACACGAGACCAAAATGATCCAGCACGAACTTGTGGGGGACCCGGTGGAAAATCCACCTCTACAGTTGTAATCCAAGCTTGAACCAAAGCGACCTCCTCTGCGTTCCTCCATATATGTGGTGAGTCCATAATTGCAAGGAGGGAAGTAATAGAATACAATTACAACGGATATTGAAATCTATTTATAACGACTCCTTACTTTCCTGGTGCAATGAGTTGTCAACTCAAACAGCAATGTATTGTGTTGTCATTCAACTGGGGATGAATTGTCAACTCGAACAGTGATCTGTTGTGTTATAAGTATAGTACACTGCATTCGTCAGTTAATTTTGACTATGAATTGCAGACATATTAGAAGTTTGAACTGCGATTTTGTGTAGAAACTACTATAAATTGACCCTAAGTTACACGCAAAACGTTATTAAAATAACCAATATAGTTGTTCAAATATTGTTTTTTAGATTCTACCCTCTTTGTTTCAATCCAAATGACTTCTATATCATGGAGCAATGAAGAGTTCTTGGTTCTTACACATGCTTACATTCATGTGTACGAGACAAGCAAGTTGAATGATCCAATGTTTTGGAGCCGTCTAACAAATATTTTCAATGCTGCAAACCGAATGGCTACAAGAAACGATCGTGACGAACTAGACATCTTAGCAAGATGGTATGAAATGAAAACCGAAGTTCTATTATTCAACGATCTTTATACCAAAATTGACGACGCCCGTCTAAATGCTACTGAGGATGTCATCTTGGAAGCTGCTAAGGAGGAATACAAGTCATTAAGTAACGGGTTGGAATTCCAGTTTGAAGCCCCTTGGAATATTTTGAAATATATCCCGTTTGTTTAAAATCTATTTTAGTTTATTATTTCAGTACTAGGTTATTTTCATGTACTAGGTTATTTTCATGTATTTCTTATGTATTTCGTATGTATTTCGTTTGTTTAAAATCTATTTTAGTTTATTATGTGAGTACTAGGTTATTTTCATGTATTTCGTATGTGTTTCATATGTTTAAAATATATTTTAGTTTAGTATGTGAGAAACTCGTATGATTAACTTGGGTTAATAAATGGCCATTGCATTAGTTATCAAAATATATTAGAATACATTAGTAACAAGATTCCATGAACCATTAAAACATCACAACAATTACATGAAAAAAACGACATAATACGATCAAGGCATTAACGTAAAACACAAGTCCATGGCTTATTCTTAACACAAATTAGAGCGGTCTACTTGAAATACTGTTTATCTCTAACAACCTTCCAAACTTCCTCATATTCGAAGTCTCTGCCTTCATGCTCAAAGATGTAAAACTCTGTAACAACTTCCAAGAACTCTTCTTCGTCACGACAACGAACATTGTTACGTTTCGCATAACTACATGCTCGATTGAACCATGTCACTTCCTCCTTTACATCCGTCCACTTAGTAACAACATCTGATTTTTCTCTTTTTTGCCCTTCTCCCATCTCATGGTTAAACAAAGATGTGGTGCGACTCCATTCATCACCAATTAGGCAATGCGGGGGAGCAAGTAACGGTTCACCATCCTTAACACTTAGCCAGCACCGTGTTAGAACTAACACCTCGTTTGTCGTCCATGGCCTTTCAGAATTGGAACCAGGTACTTCATTCGCACCTATTGCTGCATTCGACGACATTTCTAATAATGGGAATTCGTTTCGTTTAGGTGATTTGGGTGTTTGGTTTATAGATCTTAAACATCTATTTATATAAATAAATAGACTACGAAATAATACTTTGACTACGAAATGGTTATATTTGGACTACGAATTTCAGCTTTATGCAGTGTTTTGTCATGTCAAACTGTCATTTATCTCTTGTCACTAAAGGGACCCACTGGGATGTGCAGGTTACTACAGTGACTTGTCATTACTATCTAGTCATTTCAAAGTTGGACTTCTCATTACTGTCTAGTATGTATAAATACCACTTATTGCTCCAGTTTAATACAACATCGATTTTATTATGAGTTCCTCACACAAATTCGAAATTTGCTCATGCAACGAAGTAGATTGTTACTACTGTGATTCTGTAGACCCTTTTTTTACACCCTCTTCAGCCGGGTCATATATGTCACATGAAAATTTTGAAGAATTAAAGAAGGCTGAAGCACAACAAGAAGAGGACAAAGAGTCATCCCGACTTCTCACTCAACTTGCTAATGATATAGGTTCGGAATGCAAACAAGCTGAAGAATGGATTGACCTCAATAAAAACAAAATCAAAGAGCATAAAGATTGGATAAAAAAGAGTAAGAAGGCAATCAAAACGACTGAAAAACGGCTTGCTGAGAAGGATGAGCAGTTGATACACATTATGGTAAAAAAGGATCGTTTCGAAGACAAAATGAGAATTAGGGATGACTATATAACAATGGAGAAAGAGAAGTACCCGTTGCAGTTCCCTGAGTTTAAAAATTAGTTATAAAGTTGTTGTAATATTATCATGAAACAGATTAGGTTGCCAAATGATCGTTTGTTGTTTTTTTTAAATAACATGTTGTAACTGTTAAAATAAATCTGCAAACTATATTTTATGATATAAAGGCTTCATTCATTGTTATAATCAACAAACTTAACTAAAATATGAAAGCATAGCAATGTCTTGTAAGAGTTAATAAAAATATTACAATACATAATAAGCTAACAACTCGTCATTACTCTTAATTTCAAGGTTGTTTTATATCAAAATCAGCGTTATGGGTTTGTGAGCAACCCGCTGAACCACCAATATTATATGCCATTTCTGCAGGAGAAATTATGTGACCTGCTCTGCTACCAGACGCCCTTCCAGTACAATTATTTCTCGTGTGTCCTAGGTGACCACATGTAGAACACTCTTTTATAATTGGACCCTCGCCTTGGGATGGAATGCGGTCTGTGTTTCTTGGCCTGCCTGGCTGACGTTTATCCATTATAGGTGGCTTAACAATCATCAAATCATCGGGGATCTCCCATTCGGATGGCTTCGGCAGAGGGTTTATTGATTCCTCATATGTTTTCCTCAGTGTTTCGGTAAAGTAAGCATTTAATGCAAACCTCGAGCAGTCTTGGTAATTGTTCACTGTTAAACATCTTATGACATGACCACAAGGTATCCCATCAAGTTGCCAATGCCTACATGTACATGTCATATGTTGAAAATCAACAATCACATTTTGTGCCCCCTTTTTGACCTCGCATTTCGTATTTGAGATCATGCGAACATCCCATTTGGTAAAATTTTTCTTGTTTTCTTTTACAACTTCATCCGCCCAAGGGGTAAGTGTTGTTGTTGCTTCCGCTAAAAAAACAGCCAAAATGAAGAAGTTAAAATCAATAACATCGAAACTAATAAAACATTAATATTACAAATTTACGTAATACCTGCAAAGTTACGTCTTTGAAACCACCATTGTTGCATTGTAGCACGAAAAAAATCAATCAACATAAGTATTGGCACCTTACGTGCGTGTCTAGATAATGCATTTATAGACTCCGCACTGTTGGACGACATAAGATTGTATCGGTTCCCTTTAAAATGTGCCCTTGACCAGGTTTCTGGATTTATACTTTTTAAGTACTCCCATACTGGTTCTTTTGTCTTTTTCATAACATCCATGGCAGCATCAAAAGCATCAACTGTGTACGCCCTACATGCCTCCCAAAAAATTCCTTTAACCGTCTTACTCTTGCCGAATCTAGATACTATGTTGAAATACAAATGGACACCACATATTCCATGATGAGCGTGAGGAAAAATGTTGGCAACGGATGTTGCTATAGATGGAGACCTATCAGATATAATTGTAAGCTCCTGCATATTTCCTATGCAATCACGTAGTTTTTGAAAAAACCATGTCCAAGAATCAGTACACTCATTTTTGCATATACCATATGCAACCGGTAATATTTGATTTTGTCCCCGTCCTTAGTAACTGCAAGTAGCATGGTACCTTTGAACTCGCCCTTTAGGTGAGCTCCATCTACTACTAGGGTCGGCTTACAAAAATTGACAAAAGCTCGTACCTACAATACATTGTATATCTATTCAAATACACCAAAATAAATATTAAAAAAAAATTAGAACATGATAATACTAACCGAGCAACCGAGTGCGACGTACAAAAACTCAAACCGATCATCAGCATCTGTTTTAATATGTGTGACAGTACCCGGATTATGTTTGGCCAAGTTGTGACAATACGCCGGAAGTTTGGTAAAAGAATCCTCTTTCGTACCCCTTAACGACAACAATGCATATTGTTTCGCACGCCATGCCTGATGGTATGAGATATTGATATTCAATTGAGCATTCATATCATTAACAATTTCTTTTCCCCGATAAACTCTACTATAGTCTTCAGCCAAAACATCAGCAACATATTCACCCAAAACATATTTGTTTGCTTGTCGATGATTAGGTTGCAACAATGTTGAAGAACATGTGTGTACATCAACAAATTTATTCACTTGGAAAAGTCCATCAGTATTTTTAATTGCTTTTGCTCTTAGTAACCAAGAACAATTTTTCGAAACACACACAGCTTCATACCTTGATTTGGTGGATCTACTTGTCCTCGTCTGGAAACCTTCTCGAAGACATTTTTTACCAATACACCGCTTTAAAAGTTCTTTGTTTTTAAATATACTCTCACATTGAATCTTTTGAAGATTAATGTCTACCATCTGTGTTGGGATATCTTCATTATTATCAACTGGCCATGCTGGTACAGGGGGCATACCGTAAAAAAGGTTATCGGGATACTTAGTTTTAACTTCATCACCCAACTCATCTCTATCGGAATTACTTTGTAGCTCGGTTATATCTAAACATACATCACCAACATCAACATAATGCCCGTAAACATGATTTTTTTCATTTTTTTGAGTTGAATTTTTTTTCTTTTTAGTTTTATCTACCACACGCCTATTCATAAGTTTAACTTCTTGTTCGGCAACATCATCACAACGACCATCAACATGATTAAGATATGTACCAACATCATCATCACCAACATACTTGTAATTCTCGGGATCCACATATTGAATAGGTGAATAACTAACATTAACATTTTCAGCAACACTGTGAAACTGAGGTACACTAGGAGTATTGAAAGTACCTATCGGATCGTTGCTCCCTTTAAAACTGCATAAATTACCAACAAGTTCGTTTCCAATTTCACCGCCCCCATTAACCTCCTCAACTTCATCAACCACCACAAACACTTTCACAGCCCTTCCTCCACTACATTTGATTACGTTTATCAACATTCTAACATCCACGTCTTCAACTATAGCTATATAATAATTTAATTCAGGATGGTGGAAACGAAGACTAATTCTATATTTGTCTAACAAACCAATTTTGCTTCTTACCATAGATACAAAATCACTATAACTAATATACTCAGAAAATATCAAAGCAAATTCAGAAATACCTCCCTGTGGACATATGTATTCCAGATTAGTTCCATTAACTTGCCATCTCCCACCGGTTACAAGACAAACCAAATATTCAATCATTTTTTGAGCAAATTGTAGAGATAGAGAGTATTTCACAAACCAAATAACAACCAAAATGATATTTTTTCTACAAAAATTTTTATATAGCAAAGCCCATTTCGCAGTCAAACCAATTCATTTCGTAGTCAACCTTTAAAAAAAAAAAAAAAAAAAAAAAAAAAAAAAATCATCATTTCGCAGATAGGATCAGAGGATTTCGCAGATGGGACCTATTCCATCTGCGAAATTACCCCTATTTATACCGAAAAATATTAAAAAAAAAAAAAAAAATTCTCATCTGCGAATGTACAAGTGCCTGAAGCACAGCTGTGCTTCAGGCACTTGTACATTCGCAGATGAGATACCCATTTCGCAGATGGGGCCTTCTCACCTGCGAAATGGGTGGCTATTTTTGTAATCCCGATTTTTTTTGGCTATTTTTGTAATGCAATTAGTATAATTGGCTATTTTTGTCATTTTCTCATACTTAAACTGTTAATTTAAATATAACATTATAATGTCAACTTTAATATCCACTTAAAAATCCAATGAATATTTTGTGAATAACTAAAAGTGATAAATTATAGTGCTAAATGAAAAAATTAAATTATAATATCAATTTAATTAAAATATTTCCTAAAGATATTTGTATAATCGTTAAAAATTTTCAAAGAAGTAGCTTAAAATAACTTACAATAATAATAGTTAAAAATAACTCTATATAAATGATTATATTTTTACCTTTAAAATAAAAAAACAATGTCTGATATTTTAAATAATTATAATGATAGAAATTAAAACGTTAAGAAAATAAATTTTAAAAAATTAATTATCAATAACAAAAACTATAAATAACGTTAAACTATATATTATATTTAATTTTATTCATGAGTAACTCGCAGGTAGAAGTCATTCAAATGGTTGAGATTATACAGTTATAATAGATATGTATATTATCATATAATTTAAAATAATCAATATTTTATATTAATTTAGTATACGAATTATTATCTCAAATTTAACAACAACGTTATTGTTATATGTTATTGTTATATGTAAAAAAAAATATATTTGTAAAGATATCAATTATACAGGTCTTTATTGTAAAGCGCGCGAAAAATCGTTCAGTATATTTTAATTTTAATTTATAAACATGGTCAAGACTCAAGCCTGGCCTTTTTCTTCTTTGCCACGTGGCAAAATGTATGGTGGGGGAGATGGGTAGGATGGTAAATTCAAATAAAGTCCTACTGTTCGTCTGTTCGGGAAATGAAGCTGAGGCCGTTATCTTTCCCTCTTAATCTTGACGTACTCCTGCCTAATAAAACTAGCGGAAAATTGAAAATTCTTCATCGGTTTGTTGTAGAAGCTGGTGAATCTTGGATTCATACTTATAAATGGTGTTGGGGATTACAGTTGCAGCTCCCGGATCTCTTTCCTCATTCTTTACCCCTAAACCTTCTTCTTCATCGGTACCCTTAACTTCACCATTTACTTATTGGGATTTCTGTGTAGTCTTTTATCAAAACCTAAAATTGGGTGTCTCCTCTGATTTTACAGCAATGGATGCACAACGAAATCAAACCATCCCCAATTCTACATACCATCTACGCATCCTCTTCCTTATCTGGTTCGTAAGTCGGAATCTTTATTCCTATTATCGTCTATCTTACTTGTCAAATTACCAGTTTTCTATAATAATTGCTGGATGCAGAAGACAGTGCTCCAATCAATGATACTAAATCTTCCAATATCGATCGAAGAAAATGGTTGGTCTCATCGGTTGGGCTATTAGCAGTATCACTGGGAAATCCTTTAGGAAATGGAGTTGCAATGGCGTCAAATTTTGCTGATAGTAACCTTCTTATCCTTCATACTTTTTCAAGATTCCTTGGTAGAGAAGGAACAATTTAACAACGATTATTACGGGTGGTGGTGCAGTGCCAGCTCTAAAGGGGAAGGATTATGGGAAAACGAAGATGAAGTATCCTGATTATGCTGAAACAAGCTCTGGACTCCAATACAAGGTCTCTGTAAAGAGGATAATTTTGTAATTTTGTGATTTTTATTTTTTTTCTGATTATCTTACATTCCCACTCTTATCTCTTTTTGATTGGAAACAGGATTTACGAGCAGGAAGTGGTGCAACACCAAAGATTGGAGACACTGTAGTGGTATGAAGAAAGAAAACAAGATACAATAGAAAAGCTTAAAATACACAAAGAAAGTTGTAATGAAATGAATGATTTTAGGTTGATTGGGATGGTTACACAATTGGATATTATGGGCGCATATTTGAAGCTAGAAACAAGACCAAGGGTGGTTCTTTTGAGGTATATCATCATAATAGTACATCAATGACTTTTCTTGATTATTAATTAGATTTCACTTTGCAGGGTGATGACAAGTCCTTTTACAGATTCCGATTAGGTTCCCATGAGGTAATACCAGCTTTTGAGGAAGCTGTTGCAGGCATGTCTTTGGGTGGAATCAGAAGGTGAATTATCAAGTTCAATGGACACAATTATGTATTTCAAGTGTTATGAATGATGATAGTTTGTTTGTTATATATTATATTCAGGATCATTGTGCCACCAGATCTTGGATACCCTGAGAATGATTATAACAAGAGTGGTCCAAGACCAACAACATTTTCGGTACCTTTGATGCTTTTTGTGTTAATAATAATTAACACTCCATAAATAGAAGTGTCTTCTAAGTTGTAAGACTGACTAGCATATGCATGTTCCACAGGGCCAAAGAGCATTGGATTTTGTGCTGAGGAACCAAGGATTGATTGATAAAACCCTTCTGTTTGACATTGAGCTTTTAAACATCATACCCAACTGAGGAACATCTCCAATAACTCGTACAAGTCTTGTATTACTAGCAACTTTCTACATTTTCATCATTTCCGTTTGTTGGAACAAAGAGTCATAGAAACAAATGTTGTGTTATTTTCAGATTCCCTGATTGGTTATTCTCATGCTATATTGTGTACATTGTTAAGGAAGCTCAAAGTGTGAGGTTTAAGATGATTGTTGCACTTTGTAAAAGAGTGATGTTAAGGAATATATAATCCTAAATCAGTCCATATTTCAGGTAAATGGTTATTCACATTTCCATGGCTTTGATTGATCAATCAACACTAGACTTTGAACTTAATTAAACCTCAATGTTAAACACTCCCATCAACAACAAAATCTAATGTTAAAAAATGGTGAAAAAAAAAACCAGACACAAAAGCTTGACCAGAGCAATTGAAGAAAGCTGAAAAATACATAATCCAAAGACATGAATACCACTAACACACCAGCATTTAGAAAAGAAAACCAAAAAGATGAAACCTTAATCTATTATAATCACTGCAACACTTTTCGCTTATAACGAACCATAACCTTCCCTTTGACACCAACCACCATAGCATTCCAGTCAATCTCTGGGAATGGAGACACCAATTCCAACTCAAAGTTTCTCAACAAATGACTCCATATCGCTTTAATTTGCAGATAAGCAAATGGTTCTCCAAGACAACCATGTCTTCCACCACCAAAAGATATATACGAAAATGCCCCTGCAGCCTTGTCCTCTTCTCTCTCCGGGCCAAATCTATCTGGGTCATAAGTGTCCGGATCCTTGAAGATATGTGGGAGTCGATTTGCAAACGCAGGTGACGTTGCAACTATGTGGCCTTTTGGAATGTCGTAATCCTCACCTTCTTTTGTTGTTACAGTGAAATCACTGTGTGAGCTTCGCAAGAGCATGATTAGAGGAGGGTGGAGTCTCAACGCTTCCTTTATGCATCTGTATAACACATTCATCTCCGACAAGATATCATGGTCAACCTTGTCGCCGTGTTTTTTCACAAGATCCTTCTGTTCTTCAACCACCGCCGCCATGTGTTTCTGATTGCAGAGGAGGTAAGCTCCGGTCCATGTTGAGGTGATAGAACTCGTGTGCTGCCCTGCAAAAAGAGCAGCGATGAGAAGTCCGGTGACCTCCGATTCAGATGTAGGGCGGCCGTTTTTGTACTTGGAATCGATAAAGCACTGTAACATGTCGTTCTCAGATTTCCCGCTTTGTTTCCGGGAAGTTATGATGGTTGCGAAGATTTCTGCAAGTTTCTTCCGTGCTTGGTCACGGCGCCGATGGGCTGGGATGGGGAGATATGGGAATATGACACTGATTGGTAGCATGCCGTTATCAAGATCATGGAAAAGAGCAGACACGTCATCGAAGAGCTTGTTGCGAACTTCTTCACCCAATAAACATCTACTGGCTGTAAGAATGATTAGGTGTTCTAGTTCGAGTTTCAGATCCACTTCACCACTATCGCCCCATTTTGAAAAGAATTCCTGCAAATTTTCAAAACCAGAGAATTATTATAAACTTGGATTGATGTAATTTTGGGGAAGAAGAAAGCAGGAAAGTAAAGTAAAGTACCTCAGCTTCGAAGATCATGTGATCTACATATCCTTTAAGTTTATTAACTCTGAGAGATTCAGTGAAGAACCTAAACTGTTCCTGCCTGACGGAATAATCCACATCGAACACAACGCCGGGGCCAAAAGTCGGGACATTGAACTGGTAAACCTCCTGTTGGCTGAGATCCGTTTCGGAAGCTTTAAAGAAATGGGCTGAAACTTCAGGTCCGATCAAGAACGTGATGTTTTTGTTGACAAGGTTGAGTGTGAAGACGCTTCCCAATTTAGGGTATTCCTGTCTGAGCATCACGATTGGCCCTTTCAAGAAGCGTAACAACCCTCCGACGACCGGAAATGCTTTGACGACGGGCGGAAGACGTTTACGGGATCTGGGGATCAAGAAGGCGGCGATGATTTTGGCAGCTACGAGAGTGGCGATGAGGAGGGCACCCACATTGAGTAATTTGGAGTCGACTTCCATCCTTCAATCAGGGAGGAACAATCCAAGATCAGAAAATGAAAACAGAGGACATGAAGACTGAAATGAGTGATTGTAAATCTTGAAATTTAAAGAGATGATTGAATCAAACCTGATAACGGGAGAGTGGCGATGGACCAGGGGCGTTGAGGGAGGCACTAATGCTGTGACTTAATGAGTTAATTGGTATTTAAATACTTCTAAAAACCGAATTTTCTATGGGCCAAACCGGAAAACAGGTGGATTCGTGATCCAGTTTCACTCCTCAACTGGACTCATTTCTTCAATAAATATTAAACACCAAGAATCATAAATTTTGCAACTTTCTCACAAAAGATTTCAAGAAAATTGATTGGTTAAAAATTAGAGCCCTAGTGGTAAATTGGTAATTTAAAAAGAATCGTGTCACGTGAGCAACCAAAAGCCAAACACACACACACACATACACATATATTTGTAGCTCCAGGTTGTTTTATTTTGGATTGTAGCTCCAGTCTACGTGTAGAGCACCATCCTCCAATTTAACCATTCTATCCAAATCACAGATTTATGATGGCAACTTTCTTTTTTTTGATATTGTTATTATGTTAATATTCCAATGGATAAAATTTATATGGTCCTTATGATTTCTCAATTTTTTTTAATAAAAAAACCAAACGTTTGGCTCCTTATTAACTCAAAAAAGGTAAATATTAACTTATTGACCAGCATAAATCACAATGCCTTGAACAAAAAACTGATACTCAGGCTTTTGAGACTTTAATTGTTGATTCTCACAATTTTTACTGCTAGATCAAACATGATAATGGGGATATATGAAACAGAATGACAAAAATGGAAACATTCTATTAATCATTACATATATAATAATAGCCCATGGAGTTTAAAATGGAGATGACATAAGCCTAGTATTGGTTAGCGATAAGTAAACTTAATTTCCATTATTAACAATACAAGTTGCTTTAAAACCTCTCAAACTCCATAAAATAGCTATGGACTTTCACAGAACTCCATCACCTGACAAAAACAACAAACAAATAACAAAAATAAGACAAAGAAATATTAACAAAAAGATACCACCCTGTAAAAAGATTAACCAACCTTGCCACACATTGGACAAGTGTCACTTCTTTCCATCCATTCATATATACAACCAAGGTGAAAATGATGAGAGCACTGTGTCACTATTTTAGGATTCTCCAAAGTATATTCTGCAAGTTCATAACTTTATCAACACAAGGCCATTAATCATTATGGAAGCATGAGATATGAAAACTTTTTAGTTTTTTACCTTCAAGACATGTAGGGCAGACATCTTCATTGTCTGAAGATTGCTCGTAGGGTACCCCTTCTGGAACTTTCACCTTCTCCAAAGACTCTGGAAGTCCACATTTGGAATCATCTGTAGAATCAATACCGGATTTTCTCTTTCCAAAATCCAAAAATTCCATACCAGAACTACTCATGCTCCTTCTGAGTGCTTGTGAATCCTCTTGGAAATGTGTCATTGATTTCTCACGTCTTGACACCAGGCCACGTTGCAGACGTGAAAATCTATGGTCTGATTCGTAAGGTAAAGGTCTTGTGGATGAGTGGATTTCATCGTTTAAAGAAGTTGGAAGTGTGAAGCCAACAGAAGATGATGCAGTTCCTTGAATGGGAGATGAAACTGGTAGCCCTTCGATCCTCTGAAACAATGCACCATACTGCATATTGTACAATAGAAAAGAGGATTTCAGAAATCGGAGAAGATGAAGTTGAAGGAGATTGAGAGAGAATGTGAAGGAAATTATGCTTACTCCAGAAAATAATTGGTGGAAAAAGAATCGTAAGCAGAGGCAGTGTCTATATATAGCATTTGTGGGAAATTCTTCCAGGTCATCGCCACACTGACAGCAACAAATCGAATTCATTTCAATGATTACTGATCAGGGCTCAAGCAGCTCAATCGATTGATTATTGATTTTTTAGAGCCTGGTTATGCAATCGGCTAGCTTGAACCTGTAATTGAACAATAATTCGGTATGAATAGACGAATCAATATAATGTTTAGGAGGAAGCTTGAAACTGCCCTAATCTTTTATTGGATTTAGGCCACTGTGAGTATCTTCAAAACTCAAGTTTACCCGTATGATTTTAGCATCATGTTAAAAAGGGCATTTTCGATTCGAATTGAACATCAGATGCATGCCGACGATCCATGGAAACCAAAAGAGAGACGGATGGAAAAAGATTTGAAATAGACCACACAACTAACAACCAAAATCAGAATCAGAATCAGAAAGAAGACGAAGGTGTTAGGGTTTCCGATTAAATTACCTGTGGATCATGGCGCCAGTCCAGGGCGACAGCCTTACAACAATCTGCGAATTCCAAGAAAACTGATAACGATTACAGGAATTTGTATTTTACTGAAGGAAGTTTCGAGAGAAGAGAGAAGAGAGAAAATGAAAATGTGTATATGGTCTCCTAAAAAGTAAAACACGCCCCACAATCAACCAACTTTTATTACTCTTTTAGTTGGGAGATACCGACGGGTTTTTCATATTTGTTGGTGGAAAATAATAAAAAGACTCTTTTGCCCTTCCTATTTCCTTTAAAACCCGCTATTGCCCTCCCCCTTTTTTCCCCAATATCAAGATCGCCTTCTTTCTTTCAGTTTAACATAATACCATCGGAGCTTACCTCTCGCAATTCGCAGGCAGTGCTTCTCCGAAAACCTCCTCAACGGCGAAACCGAATCCACTGGTATGATTTCATAAATATATTCTTCTCCATTCGATTGCTTTACTTAATAATTAGGGCTTTGCTATAATATTGATTGTCTCAATTAATAATTAGGGTTTTGCTATAATATTGTTGCGTGTCGACAAGGATTGTTTAGTCTGCTATTATATGTTTTTCCTCCATTGCAGTGCAAATGTCGGCATACGAGAACGTTGTTACAGGAAAGCTGAAACTAAAGGGTAAGGCCCTTGACGTCAAAGCTGGTGGAACCAAGAAGGCGAAGAAGAAGAAGATGAACAAAGTTTTATCTAATGAAATCACTCAAACAATCGAGAACGAGTTTTCTGAAGGTAATAATCCCTCACAATGCTTTCCTACGTTCATCATACAATATAAGAAGTATAACCTCGATTCCTGATTCAAGATTGCTTTCAGCAGTTAATTCTAATTCATTTTCCTTTCAAATTTGACATATGTTACAGGCATGGAGTTGGAAGAGACAACAAACGATGGGAAGAAATCAAGAGATGGTTCCGGTTCGTATGTAGATAATTTGACTCCAGCTGAGAAGCGTTATATGGATCAAAGACAGAAAATAGACATGCAAAAGATGGCAAAAACATCAAACAAATCACATCGTGACAGGATTTCTGACTTCAACCAGTATCTCGCAAACATGAGCGAACACTACGACATCCCAAAAGTTGGTCCTGGCTAAGTAGCAGCTACCATTCCAACATTGTACTTGCATTTACATTTAATAATCATAAACAAAAAACGTAACATGCATGTATCGTTCGTTTTACTACTTTAATTTTGTTGAGCAAACTGAAATCAAATCATGTTAAAAAGAAACATCACTAATCTTTTGTTTTACTAGTTTCATTTTGTTTAGCAAACTGAAATCAAATCATGTGAAAAAGAAACATCACTTTTACTTTCCTGAATCCAAAATCAAAAGACATTTAATTGTACAAAATATTTCTTCTACTTTTGCTTTTGTTTCTAAAAGTAAAACCCTAGATATACTTCAACCCTGACACGTATTGCTGTCTGGATATTAGATACTGAGCTAAGGAATATATAATCCCCAACAGCCCCAAAATCCTTATCTTGACAACATCCGTTATAATCGAAGGAGGCAAATTAAGCGGAATCGTAAGCAATGGCATCGAGTCATTCCTCTTTGTATAACTCCACACAAACCGATTAAACAACACATGACTCGGAATCGTCAAAATCAAAAGCGCCAAATTCTTAACTGCAAAAATCCAATCGGGCCCACCAATCTGCATCCCCCAACCCACATCCCCTTGCCATATCTCCTCCCAAATACTATAAACCGAAGTCAACATCAAGTAACCCGATATCACAACCGTAACCGGGAAATACCTCTGTTTATCCCCAAATCCCGCAACAAAATCTGAATCCTGATTCAAAAGCAACAGAATCGGAGCCAAAAAGAATATCGCCCGGTTCGACCCGCCCGTCAGATTCACATTCAAAATCAAACATATCGCGAAACACATCACCGTCGCCACATTCCCGACAGCTGGCATCCACGCCCCCTCCACCGCAATCCGTTTGATTGTGAAAGCGGGAACGGTCAACACGCGGCGTTGATTCATGAACCGCATTTTTGGCGGGAAACTCACGCTTTGACCGGATTGACTATGTCTAAGACTGCCAGCGCCCTGGTCGTTGAATTTTTCACGCATGAGTGAGGCGAGCTCGAATTTGATCTCGAGCGCGATAAGCATGAAAATGGCGGCGTATAACCCAAGAAGTGACGTTCTTGCCCCTTCCACCGCCAGCAAGGCGGTCAACTTACTGTCTTCTTCGCCCACGTCACCAACCCCGGTTTCCGCGAGTAAGGTTTTGATTCTGACCTGGCCTTCTAACAGATAGGTGACTGGGAAGAGGGCTACGAGTAAGGCGAACACCCATGGGAGGACTTTTGTGCTTGAAGCAGATGGGAGGTGTGTGAAGACTACAAATACACAAGTGCACACCATTGTGACAACTATAAGGAGGTGTAGAATTGTTGCTTGGAGGAAGTATTCGGCTGATATGAAGACACCTAAGGCGATTCCCATGGCGATTGAGAATATCATACGTAACTCGACAATGTACTTTATAGGGATGATTGAGGTGACTGCTGCAAGTGAGAGGAGGATTGCTGACATCAGCAACCATGATGGCCATGTAGGTTTTGATGTGATGAAACCGTAGATTGAGATGTCATCGGTGGATTGTCGGGCGGCTTTTATTAATTCCGAATGGTACGTCCATGATGTTGGGAGTGGCGGCTGCATGATTATGAAAAGGAGTCCGGTTGCTATCACCAGCACCAAGCTTCTTTTAGCAGACTATGTCGCACATGAAAAATAAAATATTAATAAAAAGAAAAAGAAAAAAAGAAAGTAGATTGTTATTACTTATTACCATGACATGAGAAAAGTGAAGGGCAACAATGGGCAAGCAAGCTAATCCGGTCAAGAGTATACAGAATCCCAAAAGTAAACCGCCAGATGGCGATCTCCCGTTCCACCATTGTAAAGCTTCAAAGATTGTTTCGCGACAAAACCAGACCGATAAACCAAAAACTGCAGCATGAGTGTAGCCTTGCCATGGTTTCATCTTCGAGGCTGTTCTTGATCGATCCCTGAAATCAAAAATATATAAAAGTGTGTTTACAAATCATGAAGAATGTAAAAAGGTGAGGGATGGGGAATGGAATAGTTACTTGTATAGAAGCAATGGAGGAGTGACAGCTAATAAAAGAACAGTGGATGCCCATAGAGCGGTTTTTGAAGTCATGAACAACATGGAGAGTTTTGATGAATACAAACAAGTTAACACCCAAACGGCTTTTGATCCGATATGGTGGTCCACAGAGAGTCTTCTCACGAGGGCTAATCCGAGAAAAGTTGTTAAAAACACCATGTAACTTGGGTACATCACCTCATCATCAAAGCTGTAGTAATATATCCCTGAGTATGTGTAAAAACGATTCTCGATGTAGCATAGGAGTAATGCGTGACTGATTAAACCGACTTCTGTTAGGTAATGAAGCTTTTGGGGAAGAAGGGCTAAACCAGGAACCACCATTGCTAATATGACATCAGCAACTATGAGCTTACAGAAGGATTTTAATGACATGCCTGCTAGCCAGATGTTGAGGTCCCAGAAATTATGCAAGACAAACCATGTCACCATTAAGCTCCCGAGTATGACAAAAGCGAAATATGATGAGAGGCTCTTTTTTGTGAAAAAACGAGCTAGATAAAATCCAGCTACTGCAGGGAGTGGAAGGAACTACAACATAATAATGAAAAAATAATAACACTTGTGTTAAAAAAAATAATCAAATTTACAAATGCATAGGTCTTTATAGAAACTTATTGTATTTAACAACTAGATTTTCCACTAACAGATTGATAAAATGCTTTAAAAAAACTTTTACCCCAACGCATATAAATTTGTATAAAGCTTTACTTATTGGATAAAAAGCTTTTTGCTAGGAGGTCATTATTCTTTAAATGAACTATTCAAAAGGTAAAAAGCTTTTCAAAAAGCTTGCATTGGACTTTGGAGATGCTCTAAAAGTAAACATGTCAAAGTTGAGATATTGATAAATGTGGATCGAAGGATTGGGCTCATTGGCAACACCAAAATCTGCCTCAACTCAGTTATGCAACATAGAACAAATTAACTCCAGTAATAAGATATGTCATGTGAAGAACCCAAGAACTGGCTGCTATTTTTAACTAATAAATCATTATATCACAGTTTCCAAGGTAACCTAGTTTGAGTAGGATTTGAGGGGAAGCATTCAGATTTGGAACTAATCTAAGGAAATTGGTTGGCTTATTTTTAGTTTGGCTTGGACGTGGTACAAGATCGGTGGATCACTAACTATAAAGGGTAGGAAAAAGTTTGTGTAAATGTTAATCCAGGTAGCTGCTTTAGGATGTTTGGTCCACGTGATTAATTCTGGCTTAATTTTGTCTAAACACACTTCATCATTACTTAATATGGTTGGACACTTATTAACTAGCCACTTGGAAGAAAATTGAGAGGATTGACAGCTCAATTCATATAAAGAGCAATGTCCATTACTGGGTGAGGAGAAAAAGACAAGCTGAACTACTTTTGATAATCTGGTTAATGACCAACCAAATTTTACAAGGTAAAGAATAGCTTTAAAATGGTAAAGTGACGGTTGAATGAGAAAGGCATGACAAGAATAAAATATAACCTTGATATGAAAAAGATAGCAGTTACTTGAGAATGACATACCAATACAGGAAATCCCACAACGATTGCTCCAGCAGCACTCACAAAGACGGCCAAACCAGTGAAAGCCAATGAACTGGAAGCATCAGCAATCATGCCCATTTCATAAGCACCAGCACCAGCAGCCCCTCCAAGCATAGTTGCAGTGACCAGAAGATAATTCAATGGCCAAGGAACTTGAATATAGCGAGCAAAGGAATGGAAAACAACCCTGACCTCCAAGCAAATGACAACAATGACCAAAGCAACAGCACCATTCACTACTCGAATACTTCTCAGTTGGTGTTCACTCTTGGTGACCCACCAGAGAGCCCCCCTGGTGGATGCATATAGTTGAAACAAGAAGGGAATGAAAAAAAGAAGGAACAAGTCACAGACTGTAGAGGCGGAGGAAAATACAATCGAATAGTGCGATGCAATGTGAAACATCAGAGGGAAGAATAGGAGGTTTAACGTGTGCAAGCAACTCTCGAGCTGGCCAAGGATTAAATTATCATCAGGAACTACTCCACCATGGTAACTCACTTCTTGCTTCAATTTAAAGGATGAAACGCGAGGAATTGAGTACAGCCAGTAGAAAATGCAGTTAAAGACCATGTGATAGTAGGAAGCATTGACCATACCAACAGCAGAGACAGTTGCCCAGCTGAAAAGAACCGAAGCTATGAAAGGGATGCAGGCAAAAAGAAGGCGTTCGAGAGCGAGGACAATGGTCGGGTACTCGATTTGAATCCACTTAAACTGAAGGGACGCCCAAACACCAATTAGGAAATTAGTCAGGGCGCATACAAAACAGGCAAGCAAGCCGAGAGGGATCGAATTGAAGGTCACGAACAGAGACGAACTGAAGAAGAAAGTGATCTGTGCAGCTATGAGAGAAAACCACACGGAGAAAAAGGAGCCAGACTTGAAGTTGAGCGAGTCGAGAATGTAAGCGATCATAAGGCCTAGGGTTAGGGCGGCGACGACTGGAGTGCCGCCGAGATCGAGAAGAAAGGCAGCGCATGGCACAAGCGCGATAGCGATCCTAGCGTTGTGGACGAAGGAAGACGGAGCGAAGCGAGAGTTCTTCAGTGATCTGCGAGTACTGCTGCTGCCGTTGGTGTAAATAGGGCTAGGGTTCCTCTCGGGAGAGTGGCCATTATTGAAGGTGGTGGAGAAGCTGGGGGCACTCATCGAAGGAGAGATGTAGGGGCGATATGAAGGAGGTTGGAGCTCCGGCGGTAACATATTCACAGGCGAAGGTTTAATTGATAAATGGGATCTGAGTGCACTGCCGTGGCGAGCTGAGTCGGAAAGTGAGAAGAGTGGTGGGTTTGATCTGAGAGGAGAGGGTTGGGTGTGACGTGTCTGCAACGCTCGCGGCCGTTGGATTACAATTTCATGTGACCCACCATGCATCTACAAGCGTTAGATCGTTTTCTATCTAAATCTATCCTTCTATACTTCATTATAATACATTGAGTAAATTACTGAAATCGTCCATGTGGTTTGGTCAGAATTGCACGTTTTGTTTCTAACTTTTTTTGCACTCGGATCGTTCCTGTGGTTTGATTTTGTTGCGTTTTTCGTCCCTATGGTTTGGTAAAAATTGCATGTTTGGTCTCTAACTTTTAAGTATGTAAGGGACGAAAAATGCAATAAAATCAAACCACAGGGACGAAAAACGCAACAAAATCAAACCACGGGGACGATCCGAGTGCAAAAAAAAAGTTAGGGACCAAACGTGCATTTTTGACCAAACCACAGGAACGATTTCAGTAATTTACTCTAATACATTTATAAAACTAGATGAGGATCCCATGTTGCGGGAATGGATGTGAAAGGAACTGATCAATAATGTAATTTACTAAACTAACTTAAAAGTTCCTTCAGTTCAACATGAACATGTTTAGAGTGTAAGGGTGATGTGAGATTTATTGTTTGGTTGATTAATTGGTAATGGGATCCAAAAAAAAAAAAAAGTTTCCACCGAAATGCCCCTTGTCAGTTTGATAACGATTTGAATACTTTAAAGAAAAAACCAACTAACATTACATGCCAACAGGTCATCCTTAAATAAAACAAAAAAATGCCACATCATCACCATCATGGACCAAAGTTTCCCCAAAAGTCTCTCAACAGCAGCATAAACATTGCCCGAAGTAGCACATAAAACCCTAATATTCTCCTGCAAATCAAAGAACCCCATCTCCTTGCCCGAAGTAGCACATAAAACCCTAATATTCTCCTGCAAATCAAAGAACCCCATCTCCTGAAGTTGAGACAGTTGAGTTGCATAAAGTTGCTCTGGTGCCACTACAAATTAAAAACAATAATCATCGTCATCATCATAAATAAAAGTTCAGGGGTAAAAACGTAAATTTACAAAAGAACTTGACTTACCATCAGGGACATTTGGGACTCCCATGCCACCAGCTCCAAGTCCACCAAACATACTCATCAACATGTCGAATCCCATATTGTTTTGTGATCCTGTAGATTAAAAACTTGAAATAATACTAAAATGGCATATGATTTATAAAAATTATTAACGATGGAAGTGTCTAGTTACTACCTGGAGAAGCACCAGTCTGAGTAGGATTCCTGAAACATAAAACTTAATGGCTTGAGCATGTAAAACTGACGAATATTGTGAAATTTGTTTTTTGAAATGTAAAGTTAAAATGGTCATTTGGTCATCCAGACCATCTATTCAGTCTAGAAAAGAAACAGACCTCATGTATAGTTGTATACAATACTTTATTCAGAGAGACAATATAATCCATTCAACTACTTTACCAATGATAGGTATATTCAAGTGAATCTTTTTTACTTAATACATAAATGCCAACTTAATTTGATCATTTTGGCACTTAAATCAAATTAGTTATAGTAAAAAAAGCATTTCCACTTACAAAGTTGATTGTTGTTGATTAAGCTGGGGTAGAAGCTGCTGTAAAGACATCATTTGTTGTATAAAACAAACCAACTTATCATCAAACTCAAATTTACAACAGTCAAAGTTACAAACCAAAATTACTCCACAATTTGTATACCTACATCATTCGAGGTGAAGTTAACTGACGAAGCACTTATGGATTCTGCTATCATCTCCCTCAACTGAGGGTTAGAATCGAACATAATGAGAAGTTGAGGGTTTTGACTCACAATCTACAAATTCACATCACCAATACCATTAAAAAAAAATTTATAAATGCTCTGATACCTTAACTATAGTGTATATCATCTTTAACATACCTGCTCCATATACTGGGGATTTGAAAGCAAGATTTGCATCATCCGAGAAACAACTGGATTCTGCAACAGTTGGCTCATGTCCGACATGCCACCTGTCCTGTCTGCCCCTGGTAAACCACGACCACCTAACCCAGATACATTCGGTGCCCTTGTTGGCTGAAAACCACCTAATCATTTTCACCATACAAAGATATAAGATATAATAGTTAAAAAAAAGTCTTGAATGTGAAGTTTATAATGTCTTTTATACCATAAGGGGCACCCCATGGGTTAGGAAGTCGATTAGAATTAGGAGCTGCAGAGCTTGGAGTTGTTTCAGGATTTATCGCACATACAACATCTGAAGGTCTGACTTCAGTTTCTAAGACCAGAAAATGTGTCATTTCAAATTGAATAAAATATGACTACAAATCGAAATCACTTGGCCGAATCAGATAAATAGCGAATCGAAATCAGACACACAACAAATGGAAACCACATAAATCGAAATCAAAGCCAGATTTGCTCATAAATTGAAACCACATAAATCAAACGTCCAGGAGCATAATTTGCATCAGCCCTGCCGAGTCAATTCAGTATATATAATATAAACAATCTGTATTTCACTCATTATATGTATCTGCACATGCTTATGGTAGTATGAACAGAACTTGTGACACCTGCATAAATAGTGGTACGTTCAAGAATCATGAAAAAGAAAGGTTTTTTTATTAGGAATCTTATTATTTAATTACTTGATTTGAAGAGCAACTAAACCAAGCTTCCCAAGAAGAGCCTCTATGCCAAAGAGCATCTTTCATGGAGAAAACTGAGTGATCTTATTCTTCGAAGCCTTATTCTTTCCCTCCTCCTTCATGTTCATTTTCGTTGAAATTATATGAGATTATCGAAGCCTCTGCTTGTTTCTGACCCGACATTTTCTTCGATTTCAAATAATAAACCTCCTTTTATTCTCTTTTCTAAACGGATTTGTCAGCACATATAAGGATAACTAAATTAGGATTAACAAAAACACATCAATTCCCAAATCCATAAATCAATGCCCATGAAAAAAAATATAAAATATTGTATTTTTATAAGAACGAAAAACAAAATAAAGGAGTCGGATTCACAGTTCAGTATTTACAGCGGATCAGATCAAATAGGGTTTGGTTTGGAATTGAAAGAGAGAAAAAAAGAAAAAAATAGGGTTTTGAGGGTGATAGTGGATGGTATACGTGTATCAATATGCTCCATTGCTCCTTCTCACATTCTTTCTTTACTTAACGGCTCCAAATCGTGCTAAAGAACATAAGAAGTATGACTACATACTGTTGTTGGGAATCTCCACCACCGGCACAGTTCCTTCATCATTCCTGGCAAATAGGTCAAATCCATGAAGTCAAAAAAAGATCACATACGACAAAACCGAAAGACGAAATGATTACCAAGAATCAACGGTGGAGTTAACCGATGACAATCAACCACTTCTGCAACTTTGGTGGAGAAGATAGAGTACAATGCATCTTGAATCTTTGTAATCGAATTCCAAAATTAGGGATAAAAGCAGCCACCACCGACGGTGAGGACGGAGGAGGTGTGTTGCAGAAGAAATCATCAAGGTACGGTGAAGAAGAATCGAGAATAAATAGTGAAAGCGGTGGAGTTGGAAACTCGATTGGTCGACAAAACGGTGAGGCAAAACCGAAGAGAAGCGGTCGAGGTAAAGTGAGGAAGCAACTGGAAGTGTTATCTACTCTCGATGAAATCAATGTCGCGTGTGTATACAGAAATCAAAATCCGATTGGGCAAGGAAACGGTGAAGCAAAATAAAGATAACACGTGTCCATAAATGAATACATATAATGGCAAAAGATGCCCTCTACAAAAACCAAAAACAATTGTAAAACAACTTGATAGACAAAGGACCAAAACTGCCAAAAACTCAGGAGCTTCACTGTAGCTAAGGAGGGATAAATTATATATATAAATAATATGGGATCATCAAAATTTAAGACAAGGAAATGAAATTTGAACATTTGTATTTAATTTAGATGGTGGAGATCAAAATATAATATAATGATAATCCACATGAAACAAATTTGACCAATCAAAAAATACATTTCACATTATATATACTACATATAGAGCATTGACCATTGTAAACCCCAATGCTCTTTACCTTCATTTCTCATGCTAAAACTTCACATCCCTACACCATCTTCCTTTTCTCCCACTAAAAATCGATTTTATCATCTTCATCTTAGACAATCTGAAAACCCTATGACAATCCCCAGCTATTGTCGTTACCGTCGTCTAGCATCACCGCTTTCCATCAACATTTTCCGCTCCCATCGTTCTAGGCCGACACACCCTCTCAAGAAAAACTCTTTACACTCTCAAGAAACCTCAACTTCCTCTAACTACCGCCACC
Organism: Lactuca sativa; assembly: GCF_002870075.4. Taxonomy (NCBI): domain Eukaryota; kingdom Viridiplantae; phylum Streptophyta; class Magnoliopsida; order Asterales; family Asteraceae; genus Lactuca; species Lactuca sativa. The sequence continues at coordinate 44,851,628 of NC_056625.2, forward strand.
ACCATCCTTTGTCTCCAACATCCTAGGCTACGAACACCACCTCATGACCACAACTGTTAGACATGCAAAGATAATGTCAAAACAAATCTGTTCATCTTCTTTATTTTTACTGTTGTATATTCATTCAAAAACAATAGGTGTTTTCATCTTTTTTCTTATATTTATTGGATTTGTATTACCTAAAGATTTTAAATTTGGTTGTAAGTGTGCATCACTTGGTGTTGGTTTCCTGACAATGGGATGTTTGACTTATCTTTTTAGAAGCCAAAAGTCTTTTTTGGAAAAAGTCAAGTTTTCTGACTTTTCTAAAAAGTTCATTTTCCTTATATCCAAAATCAAAAAGTAGCTTTTAAAAGTGCTTTTACAAAACATCTTTTACCTTTGATCTTTTCCTAAAAGGACTTTTGGCCTCTCAAAAGCTAAACAAAACACCCCCAATGTTCTTATTCAGATCTTTGTTGTATTGGTACAAATGTTGAGCAAAAGGTTTAAGATTAGTAAATGTACTGACTATTTTGTGTATTAATATTTGTCTAGCTTCGAGAATTTTTTAAGGCAAAATACAGGTATATAGATTTTTTAAGGCAAAATACAGGTATGTAGTAAATGTATTGACTATTTTGTGTATTAACATGTCTATTTAGCTAGAATCTCAAACCATAACTTCAATAAAACAAATTGACATACGTAAATATAATATATGTATAACAAATAATGAAATGTACTATTTTATCCATTAGTTTGGTTAACTAATCATAAATTAAATAAAAAAAAATTTATGGATTAAATAAATAGAAACTGACAGCGTTCTTCAATGTTTGACTAATGAAAAAACTAATTTATAAATTTTTTTTACCATTGTTCGATTTGTACGTGTCTTCCTTGCGATGGGGCCATTTTAATCTTCTCTGTATCGTTTCAATTTTATCCGATGTCCAAGAGAGAAATCTCAAAACGTTTAATTTTTAAATTTGAGTTAAAAATGCTAATGAGAAATTGAATTTAATGATAAGAAATAACTAAGTTTATTTTTTATATGTTACATTTGACATCTTTTTTTATTTTTGATTTATAATACAACTTCTAAAGAACTAACGATATGCACAAGATAACTTTTTTTTTTATTAATTCTACATGTTTCTAGAGCAGTATTAACAATTGAAAGTGAAAATGACGACAAATTTAGTGATCAGGTGATCAATAAGTTCTATGGAAAAGATAAAGTGTAATACAACTTTGACGAAGTAGAAAATGATAAGAACAAATTCTATTCGATGAAAATTTTGAACTCTTTAATTGTGAGGTTTACCCCCGCGCACTTTTCAGCTTAAAACTAGATGATTAAACAACTTGAAGTTTCATTTCAACGCGGTGTATCAAAAAGTTTTACATGATAAGTAAAAAACAGTTGTGTATGGATATTATCGATATCTTTTCAATGTTATGTGTTTTTAAACATACTATTATTTTAATCTCAAAAAAATTATATAGAAAAAAAAAAAACTAGCCACGGAAGAAACTATATGTTGCCGCAGCATTGCGCGGGTACCCCACTATTACCTTATAATGCATACATAAGTATGAAGCCAATTATTTCTAAGACTTTTATCTTAAAAACAAGGAGCATGTGTCACAACTAGTATTTCAGCTAGAAAATTCTATTATTATGTAACCATTCAACTATTGTAAAAACATATACTCTAAGTAAATCACACTCAATGCTCATTTAGATTCACCATTCATGTTCATCAAAGAGTCTGAAGCCCTAAGAACCATGGTTTAAGTCCATATTGGACTAGGATTTCCTTATTGGGCCTAATTGATCAATAAGCATCCAATTCAACTATTTTGGGATTGGAAACCTATTTGGATTCTAATTGGACCCACTTCCATAAAACTTAGCATTTTGGGCCCAAAATAAATTAGTTTACCCGTAATGGGCCTTATTGGGCCATAAACTCCATTTTTCTTTCAAAATGGGCCGTGAGCTATCTAATGAGCCCATTGGGCCGAAAAGTAATCATTGTGCCTCATGATCTCGAGTAAAGGCAAGTCAAGGCCCAAACTACTCCACCCTTCCTCCTAGCCCCAAAACCCTTGGCCCAACAACATTTAAAAAAAAATGAAAAATGAAATGGAAGGGGGGGAGTTGACTTTAGAGGTGCCACCTCCATATTACTCACCATGTAACAAGGCAAGTTATCTCATATCTCCATGCAAATTCACCTCATTCTTCTCTCCCCTCTCCTCTTCTACTCACGACCGAAGGTAACCACACACACACATACATACTACATCAAATTCTCTCTAACACTCTCAAGGATATCCTCCTCTTTCCATCAAGAATTTCGAAATTTGCTTGTGTTTTAAGAGGGTTTTCATAAGAAATTCATCATTTCTTGGTAAGTCTTTACACACCCAAGTTATATAACTTCATCCTCATGTTAGATTTAGGAATGGCAACGGGGCGGGTTCGGGGCGGGGCATGGTTTCCCAAACCCGCCCCGATATCTTTCGGGTTTCTTATCGGGGCGCCCCAATGGGTTCGGGTTTTCCAATCGGGTTTCGGGTTTCTTATCGGGTTTACAACAATTCATAACGAAATCTTTATTCCGTTTTAGGGTACCCCGATGTCTTATAAAAAATATGTGTTCTAGTCTCCCTTTTAAATTAAAAATATGATGAATCACTTTAATAAAATTAAATCGACGTTATATTAAAAATTATTTTATTTAATTTTAGTGTAATACGTCAAAACATAAAAAATGATCGTTCACACCGGATTATTAATAACTAAAAAGATTTTCCACAGTAAGTATTTTATCTTTGATGCGTGCCATTAACATATATATATATATATATATATATATATATATATATATATATATATATATATATATATATACATATAATCGGGGCGGGTCGGGTCGGGGCGAGGATAACCCACTCCCTGCCCCGAACCCGATAAAAAACCCGATAACGACCCGTTACCCGACCCGAAATAATCGGGTTTCGGGTTTCCCCATCGGGTTCGGGTTTCTTTGCCATCCCTAGTTAGATTACTCCTTTAAGCAAGTTTTTTTGGTAATCATACTCCTAGAAACCTTCTTAAGTTCGAGATCCACTCAAGAAAGCTTGCTAGGTTAAAAAATCTCTTCATCTTTCTTCAAAATCCGAAACATCAAGCAAAGGTGAGTTCATACCCCCTTGTTTTTGGTTTTCATATGATTTTTGGGGGAGAATGCAAGTAAAATGTGTAGATCTATGTGTTATATGCATGTCTTGTGTGATTTCTTAGTTTATGTTGTAAAAATATGTTAGATCTTGGAAAATCACGACTTCTTAAGTAACATTGAGTTAAGATCTATGAACTATGACGCCTTATACATCAAACTATCAAGTTAAAAGTGCTTTATGTTTAAGATACAAAAATTTAAGGCAAAAACTTTGTTAAGGGTCAAAATTGTCAAGAAAACAAAAGATAAGGGTAAAAAGCGACACTTACGTTTTTATAAGGATCAAACAGGTCCTACTTGTATAAAAATGGATTTTATGGTAAACATGCTTTCCAAAGGGGCAAAAATATAAATTTTAGCTTAATGGGCCAAGCTTTTGGGCCCCACGGTTTTGGGCCCAAAATTGCGAAAAAGGGAAAGTTTTGGGACTAAAATGTTATTTGAGCAAAGTTTGAATCATAAATGTAAATAAAACAAATTTTGGGGGGAAAATAACATTTATTTTCAAATTTGACCAAAATGTAACTTTTATCAAAATTGGGCCGAAAGTGTAAATTTTTACAACCAAAGGGCCAAAAATACATTTTTATGCAAAACTAGGTCTTAAATGTTAAAATATGGATTTTTGGACTAAAACCGTGAATTTCTAGACATTTGGGACAAAATTGCAATTTTTTACAAATTATGGACGAAAGTGTCATTTTTACAAAACTTGGGCCTTAATTGAAAATTTTAGGCTTTTGACCAAACATGTTGTCTTGCGAAAAAGGTGACTTTTTATAATAAATTGGTAAATCACGAGATAAAATCAACAACGAAACAATACGAATGGACGGAAATACATCGATATTACTTTTATTTGGCCTAATATTCATCTTACGTGGCCAATGGGCCTTAAAGGTCCATTCAAGTGGATATTGAGCCCAATATCTTCCATGACATGTTTATTTGGCCTTGGGACCCATTCACATGTTAATTTGGGCCTGAATTATGGATCACGTGTTTATTGGGCCTTTATGGTCCATTTACATGTCTATTGGGCCCAAATTACCCACTTACATGTTATTGGGCCTCGTGGTCCATTTACATGTTAATTGGGCTTGGAATGGAATTCACATGCTAGTAGATCGTAACTATACCTTTGCATAATCATTGAACTTCGTATACTCATATATGTACCGTTTGAATATGAAAACATACAACGTACACGTAAACATTAAACATAGTACAAGGGGTTAAGAATCTAGTGAGACTTGCCGGCTGACACATTTGAGTGTACAACCATAATTTGTAGTTATAATAAGAGTTTCTTGGAGGGAAAGTAGGAGTTTGTGTATAGATCTATAGGAGGTGACCCCCCACGCCTTAGCTGTTTGCTACAGCTAGACTAGGCCAGTATAGGGCGACAAAATCTTGAGCAATACCGACATTTGGAAAAATACTAAGACAGGCGACTTAGTCATTATCATGTATGATTATAACTGCTCATGTTAGGATTCTATACCAAAAATTAATACTTCGAAGATTAACCCTTCGATTGTGTCAATACAAAACGACTTATTTAACGATACAAGAACCTCAACATTGTCGTGAATCAGAAAATATCGAATTTTTTGGGGAAATATTAATATACAACTATCACTTACTTACAACACAAAGAAATCTAAACCACATTCATATACGTCACAACTATGAAATTCACACATGCATTATATACTTGATTTTCACATCATTTTCAGACATTTTACAGAAAACATCGGATTTTCTGGGTTTTTACGAAAGATACAAAAACTTTTATTCAACCATACTTATGAACTCACCAGCATTATATATGTTGACCGTTGTGACATCCCCATTTTTCACGGCCAGAAAAGACCGATTTGTTTATGCTTTGTTTTATAAATCAGAGTAATCGTTTAAAGAAAACGGTTGCAGAATTTGTTCCCAAAACAAGATATGATAAAAACTTATCAAAACATTTCTCAAAGAGAATGTATTTTCATTAAAAAAATAAAACCTCGGGATGTCATGTTCCGATACAGACACATAAGCAAGCATAAACAAAACATACATTCATTTACTCTAGTGATTTACATCTCCTTTAATCTCTCAGTGCAAAGTAGCTTCATATCGATACTTGTGATACAATTAAACTGAGTGGGTCAGGCTTGAGAGCCTGGTGAGCATATAGGGTTTTCAACCCACAATAATATAATTATTATATTCAATCATCAAACAATCAACCCAATTACCCATCCCCATTATCTTCTTTTAATCTTCCCTAAAGATATTATCCTAAGGGTCATCTCCTATATCATATTTACCGCTCATCTCCTTACATCTTATATCCTTATATGCTTGTTCCTAAGAACTTTTCCTAAGGATCATTGCCTACATTGCGTAGACAATACTAATTCGGGGATCACTCCCTCAATATATGTCTAGTAAGGGTTAGGGTATCATCGCATGATTACGCATCCACAACATCGTTTGGACTCGTAAATCATAATAAGGGTTAGACTATCATCGCATGAACACGTAGCCACAACATCGCCTGGACTCATAATTCATAGTAAGGGTTAGTCTATCATCGCATGAATACGTAGCCACAACATCGCCTGGACTCGTGATTCATAGTAAGGGTTAGAGTATCATCGCATGAATACATAGCCACAACATCGCCTGGACTCGTAATTCATCACCTACAGGTTGTGAGCCTGCTGGTGTTTCCACGGGGTCATCTAGAATAGTCCGTGGTCGCCATCTATACTCTGGTAGATGACTACATCGCCAAATTGCCACATCGCCGGTCAAGGTTATGGTATCTCCTCTCATCTCACATCACCTATTTATCATCACCTATCTATCATCACCTTTCTATCATCACCTATTTCTCATCACCTAATTATCATCACACATCATCTAATTCATCTACCCATGTTCTACCCAACATATTTGTAGATATAAAATACATATACATATTAACTCATTTAATACCTATATAAAACATCAATTTCACACTCATCTCAAATAAACAACAATATATAAACACATATCACGTATTTCATAGCAAATACTTAATATATATATATATATATATATATATATATATATATATATATATATATATATATATATATATATGTTAGAAGAAAGTGATCACATACTCACACGTATAAACAACAATATATATACACATATAACATATTTTATAAAATACTTCATATCTATGTGTAAGATGAAAGTGACTATACACTCACTTGATTAGAAGATGATCGGACAACACTACGACTTGAAGAAGAAGTATTCTTCGGTGAAACCGGGATCACTTCACACACTGGGTTTCTCACGGGCAGAGCTTCGGCTCGAAAACTCTTTTCTTCTTGGGATCTTCGAACTTCGGGACTCGCTTCGGGTATCGGGGTTGATACCGGGGCTTCGGGGGGTTAAAATTGCACGTAAAACGATGTAATATGGGAGAGAGATGAGAGAATGAGCAACCAAACTCGGCTGGCCCTTCAAATCTATTTATAGGGCAAAACTGGCCCTTGCCACGTCGTGGGCTTGATCGTCACTGCATGCGTCATCCCAAGTTGCATATGGGGGACTCCCGGAGATGTCAGGAGACTTGCCACGTCGTGGCACTGCTTGCCACGTCGTGGTCTCTGCCAGTTTTGGGGTTTCGCGCCCCGAACTTCAGAAATTCATAACTTTCGCATACAAACTCCGTTTTCGACGTTCTTTATATCGACGCGAAGGTGAGATTATGCTCTACAACTCTCGTTTAGACTCCATTGACTAATTTTGACTTTATTTTTAATATATTATAATTATATTAGTTATATAATATCTTTAGTAGGCCGGGACAAGAAAACTCCGTTCGAAATTCATAACTCCTTCATCTGAACTCCGTTTTCGTCTGTCTTTTTATCGTTGGACTACCATCGAAGAAATCTTCGACTCTTGTTTAGATCACTAAGGATAGATATCTATCTACCTTAAATCTACTATTTACGTCGCGTTGGGTCATGCCGGTTCTGTCGCGAAACTTCGACAGGTCATAACTTCTTCGTTATAACTCGGATTTTGGCGTTCTTTATATGCATGGAAACCTTGTGACATATACTACAACTTGTTTAAGATTAATCCTTCTAAATAATATTCCATCAAAAAGTCATTTTTGATGCTTATCGTCTATAAATTGACTAGCCCGGATCTACGGGCGTTACAACCGTTTTCAAAATAACTTTTATTCTCAGGTAATCATTAAGCTGGAAGATTCTCAAGTGTGTATGGTTTTGTTTTATGTAACATCTCTTATCGTACTTTTAACAATTTGAACTTATGTATTTTTAACAATGTACTTGATGTGAACAATGATGGTTGTAATATGTAATGTTGGTGATGAATGTGTTATGTTTCATGTATATTCATTGTGATGATTATTCAATTGTTAGTCACACGAGCCCCCGGATGTTTCCACCGTCTGGTTTGGGGGTGTGACAGGTTGGTATCAGAGCAATGTTTATAGTGAACTAGCATGTCTAACCATACATGATATGCAACTATAAACACAATGGGACTAAATAACTCTGAACAAAACAAAAATCTCACACTTATGTGCGCATATTAGGATGATAACCTAACAATATTTAATGAATGCTTTTGGAGGAAATTGAACGATATGATTAAACCTGGGCAGTTATGTAGTCATATTAGGGATAAATATAGCCTGATCAACTATATTTATTCAGAATATGACCAACATGTGTTCAGGAGTAGTCGTAGGGGAAATGAGTCCAAAAGCCTACCTCACTCTCCAATAACCCTAGGGAACCTAAACCTAAATAATTAAAATATACTATAGGAATAATCAAATCATGACTTATTCCTACGCCCTCATGTAGTCACCATGGAAGATGATCAGCAATGAGTACATTTTTATCAAGCCCTAGTGGCTCATAGGATGCTTGAGGAAAATCCCGAAGAAGAACAAGGGGGAGCCCCCCGCTTTGGGCCCGACGAGTACATTGATACAGACTATGAGTTTGATAGGACTGACGAAGACATGGAGGAGGATAGGGACATTGATGAAGCCCCCGTCGAACCACCTACTAATGAGGCACACTAGGACCACCCTACTCCACCAGGGAATCTCATTGGTGAGGATCGTTCTTTGGAAGCAGAGGTTGCCACACTTCGGCAACAACTATTTGCTATGGAGGCACAAGCCGTGCAAGCTGAGCAGGAAAGGGATACCGACGATTTGGCTCAGAGCACCGCCAATCAGATGCACCCGATGCGAACGAGGGTTGCAAGGGCAGAGCAGGAAACACGAGAAGTTATATGGGAATTCCACATGAGGCAGGTGAGGTGGGAGGCTCAACTTCGAGACGCAGAGCAACAAGTAGCTCGCCTTCAGGGAGCATCCACTTCCTCAGCACCACCCCCTGACACATCCCACTATGATTAGGACCAGCCGTATTTTCCGTTAGTATTATATCTATGTGATCTATGTTATGTACTATTGACTATATGTTTAAGTGACTACACTACTCATAGGGTCGTCATGCTGCCGGATTTTATATTTCTATGTACTGTATGCCTTCTGGCAAATTTTCATGTATCAAAACTATTAGTGTTAATGAAAATGCTTTATGTTTTATCATGACGTTGTTATCTGCTATGTTTTTTACCTCCTTCTTTTATGTTAATGCGTGAAATTACTTAAATACACACTATACGCCTAGCCTATGGAAATTTCCAACTCGCAAAACAATAGGCACTCAACATCTTTCTGTTCCCTGACAAAATGATGCCTCAACGACCCACTCATGGAAACCATGAGTCGTCGCCTCCAGAAATTAACTCGGTTGCATTCCAGGCAACGGTGTCCGCCGCGGTCACTGCAGCACTCGCGCAGATTCGCAATGGAAACAACGGAGAAGGCAACGGACAGGGAACTGGAAGCACAAATCAAGGAACAAACCATGGAGCCGCACGACCATGCACCTACAAGGATTTCACCAATACCAAACCTCAGACCTTTAATGGGACAGGAGGCGTCATAGCCCTGAAGCGATGGATCGAGAAATTAGAATCTGTTTTTGAAATATGCGGGTGTCCGGATGATTGTATGGTCAAGTTTGCAGCCTGCACATTCATTGATCAAGCCCTCTCCTAGTGGAATGGCCGCGTAGAGACCATAACACTGTCGGTGGCAAACGCGATGCCCTGTGAAGAGCTGAAGGAGATGATGTTGGCGGAATACTGTCCTAGAGGTAAAATCCAGAAGATGGAACAAGAGTTGTGGAACCTCGCGGTTCAAAACTCCAATATCGATGCATACATATCCATGTTTAGTGAGCTATCTCTTCTGTGTCCCGGAATGATCACCTCAGAAGGGAAGAAGATTGAGAGGTATATCTGGGGATTGACTGCATCGATCCAAGGGAATGTCATTGCGGAAAACCCTGAGACATTTGATAGCGCCGAGAGACTGGCCAAGAAACTATATGATCATGGCAATAAGAAGGGTGCCAAAACATTGGAAGTGGAGGTTAAGAAGGAAGAAGAGAGCAAGAAAGGGAGAAACAACAAGAGAAAGGGGAAACAGAACTCGAAATCATCTAAGAAGCAACAAACTATGACTGTCCATGCTGCAACTCAAGCCACCACCACACCACATGATCCAACCTCATCCACATCAAATGCTTCGAAGTAGCACTAGGGAAATCTCCCCAAGTGTGGCAAATGCAACTTCCACCACCACGGGGAGTGCATAGAGATGAATTGCACAAGGTGCAATCAAAAAGGCCATATAGCAAAGTATTGCTGGACTCAGCTTTAACAGAACCAGGTGACAGACAACTACAACAACAACAATAACAACGACACCAATGCTAGAGCTAGCTATACCTGTTACGGATGTGGGAAAACCAGGCATATCAGGCAAAATTGACCCAACACAAACAATCAAGGGGCAGGAGCAGCAGGAAGAATGCTGACAATGGGTCAGGGTGAAAAGTGCAGGACCCAGTCATTGTCACCAGTACGTTCCTACTTAACAACTCGTATGCATGTATCTTATTTGATAACGGAGCAGAGCAAAGTTTTGTGAGTAATAAGTTCAAACATTTACTAAAAAAACAACCCCAAAAGCTTAATGAAGCCTTCACGGTGGAAATGGCTAATGGGAAGACTGAATCAACTAGGGATATCTACGTAGGGTGTACACTAACTCTAAACAATCACACCTTCCAAATAAACTTGATGCCTGTAAATATTAGAAGTTTTGATGTGATCATTGGCATGGATTGGTTAAGCCCCCATCATGTCGATATTATGTGTCACGAGAAGGCCATTCGCCTTCATCTTCCTAATCATGAAACCCTAATAATATACGGAGATAAACCCAGCGCAAACCTTTGCCTTATCTCGAGTATCAAGGCACAAAAGTGTCTACAAAAGAAGAACTACGCATTCCTTGCTCATGTGGTGGATAAAACCGAAGAGGAAGCGAACATTCAAAACATCCCAGTGGCATGTGACTTTCCGGACGTGTTTCCAGAAGAACTTTTGGGAATACCCCCAGAACGACAAATCGAATTCTGAATCGACCCAGTGCCTGGAGCCACTCCGATCGCCAAATCACCCTATAGGTTGGCTCCTACTGAAATGCAAGAATTGTCAAGCCAAGTAAGTGAACTCTTGAATAAAGGATTCATAAGACCAAGATTCTCTCCATGGGGAGCTCCGGTTCTTTTCGTTAAAAAGAAAGATGGATCCTTCAGGATGTGCATTGACTATAGGGAATTGAATAAGCTTACCATCAAAAACCGGTATCCACTTCCACGAATCGATGATCTATTTGACTAGCTTCAAGAGCTAGTTACTTTTCAAAGATAGATTTGAGATCCGGTTATCACCAACTCAAAGCCCGAGACGAAGACATTCCCAAGACTGCTTTCCGAACTCGTTACGGTCATTACAAATTTGTCGTGATGCCCTTCGGTCTAACAAATTCCCCCACTGCATTTATGGACCTCATGAATCGATTCTATCACCCATTCATTGACAAAATCGTGATCGTTTTCATCGATGATATTCTCGTATTCTCATGAAGCAAGGAAGAGCATAGTCAACACCTTCGACAGATCTTAGAGACCCTTCGAGCTGAAAAGTTGTATTGGATCCGCAACGTAAATTTCTTGGGACATGTAGTCAGCGAGGAAGGAATCCATGTAGATCCCTCTAAAGTCAAGGCCATTGAAGGCTGGGCGATTCCAACAACGCCAACGGAGATTCGTCAATTCTTGGGTCTAGCAGGCTACTACCGAAGATTCATTCAGAACTTTTCTAGGATAGCCAAACCTCTCACCATATTGACACAGAAAGGCATACCTTTCCACTGGATGGAGAAGCAAGAGATCACCTTCCAAGCCTTGAAGCAAGCCCTCTGTAGTGCTCTAGTGCTATCCTTACCGGAGGGAACCAAAGACTTCATAGTTTACTGTGATGCTTCAAATCAGGGTTTAGGTTGTGTCCTTATGCAACATGGGAAGGTAATTGCTTATGCATCCAGACAACTGAAAACGCATGAAGTAAATTATACCACGCATGATCTCAAACTGGGGGCAGTGGTATTCACCTTAAAAATTTGGAGGCACTACCTATATGGTACCAAGTGCACCATCTTTACAGACCATAAGAGCCTCCAACACATTCTAAATAAAAAGGAACTGAACATGAGGCAGGGAAGATGGGTTGAGCTATTAAATGATTATGAGTGTGAGATCAAATACCATCCATGCAAGGCTAATGTAGTAGCCGATGCCCTGAGGGAATTTCGTCCCGAAATTCTTTTTAAGCTAGATTTGAGAATGTGATAATAGGTGAGGGTACTTCTACTTCATCTGGTCTTCGCGTTCCCATGTGAATTCTGGTCCACGTTTCGCGTTTCACTGAACTTTCACAATCGGAATGCGACTTTGCTTAGTACGCTTCACTTCCCTGTCCATGATTTCAACTGGTTCCTCGATGAACAGGAGATTCTCATTGATTTCAATTTTTTCCAATGGGATGACGAAAGTTTCGTCGGATAAGCACTTCTTCAAATTGGAAACATGGAACATGGGGTGTACACTGTTGAGCTCGGCAGGTAGCTGCAGTTTATAAGCCATTGGACCGATTCGGGCAAGAATCTCGAAGGGTTCAATGTATCGTGGGTTTAGTTTTCCCCGTTTCCCAAAATGAATCACTCCTTTCCGGGGAGAGACTTTTAACAACACCCGATCCCCGACCTGGAATTCCAAGGGCTTTTGCCGTTTATCAGCGTAGCTCTTCTGTCGGTCTCGTGATGCTTGTAGTCGAGCTCTGATTTGAATTATTTTCTCCGTCGTTTCACGTATGATCTTCGGTCCTATTAATGCATTGTTCGATGTCTGTCCTCCCGTTAGCTGAGTGTCACCCACCTCAGCCCAACACAACGGTGATCTACATTTATGCTCGTATAGTGCTTCGAAAGGAGCAACTTTGATGCTTGAGTGATAACTGTTGTTGTATGAGAATTCGATTAAAGGCAAGTGGGTATCCCACGACCTCCCAAAGTCTATCACACATGCGTGAAGCATATCTTCAAGTGTTTGGATGGTTCGCTCACTTTGACCATCCGTCTTTGGATGATAAGCAATGCTCATATCAAGATGTGTTCCCATATCCCTTTTGAAGTGATTGCTAAAAGCGCGAAGTGAATCTACTATCTCGGTCAGAGATGATAGATATTGGCACTCCATGAAGTCTCACCACTTCCTTGATGTGTATACTGGTCAACTTTTCCATCTTGTAGGATTCTTTTATTGGCAGGAAATGGGCGGATTTCATCAATCTGTCGATTATTACCCATATGGCATCCAATCCATATGTTTTCTTAGATAATTTGGTCACAAAGTCCATAGTAATCCTCTCTCATTTCCACTTGGGTATTACTGGTTAGTGTAATAGTCCCGAGGGCTTCTGATATTCCACCTTCACTTTAGCACAAGTAAGGCATTTGCTAACATAGGTGGCAATTTCTGACTTCATGTTAGGCCACCAATAATGTTGCTTGATATCCAAGTACATTTTTTTTAACCCGGATGGATGGAGTATCGTGTCTTATGGACTTCATTCATGACTACCTCTCTGAATCCCCCAATTTTAGGGATCCAAATTCGGTTCATGAGGTAATACGTTCCATCCTCCTTGACTTCGAGGTTCTTTTCCATTCCACGTAATGCTTCGCTTGTTCTGTTTTCTGTCTTCATGGCGTCGAATTGGGCTTCCTTGATTTGTGAGGATAGATGGGATTGAATGGTTATTGAAAGAGTTTTCACATGACGATTTGAGTATTCTTTCCGACTCAAGGCGTCAGCTACCACATTAGCCTTGATTGGGTGGTACTTGATTTCGTACTCGTAATCGTTTAGCAGATCAACCCATATTCGCTGCCTCATGTTTAACTCCTTTCGATTTAAAATGTGTTGGAGACTCTTGTGGTCAGTGAAAATGGTGCACTTTGTACCATAAAGGTAGTGCCTCCAAATCTTCAAGGCGAAGACTACAGCTCCCAATTCGAGATCATGAGTGGTATAATTCACCTCATGCGTCTTTAATTGTCTGGATGCATATGCAATTACCTTCCCACGCTACATGAGTACACAACCTAACCCTAGATTTGAAGCATCGTAGTAAACCACGAAGTCCTCCATTCCCTCTGGTAATGATAGTATTGGTGCACTACAGAGAGCTCGTTTCAGAGTTCGGAAGGCAACATCTTGCTTCTCTGCCTATTCAAATGGCACGCCCTTTTGTGTAAGCATGGTAAGTGGCTTGGCGGTCTTGGAGAAGTTTTGAATGAACCTCCCATAGTATCCTGCGAGACCTAAATATTGACGAACCTCCATGGGTGTCGTTGGAATCACCCATCCTTCAATGGCTTTGACCTTAGAAGGATCCACATGTATCCCTTCTTGACTAACAATATGACCCAGAAAGTTCACACTACGGAGCTAGAACTCACACTTAGAGAGTTTTGCGTATAACTTTTCGGTTCGTAGGGTTTCCAAGATTTGTTGGAGGTGTTGGCCATGCTCCTCTTCGCTTCGTGAATAGACTAGGATGTCGTCGATGAAAACAATGAAAAAATTGTCGAGGAATGGTCAGAAGATTCGATTCATTAGGTCCATGAATGCGGTAGGGGCATTCGTTAGACTGAAGGGCATTACAACGAATTCAAAATGTCCATATCGAGTTCGTAAAGCGGTTTTGGGGATATCCTCTTCCCGGACTTTGAGTTGGTGGTATCCGGATCACAGATCTATCTTAGAGAAATAACTTGCTCCTTGAAGCTGGTCGAATAGATCATCGATTCGCGGGAGTGGATAGCAATTTTTGATGGTGAGCTTATTCAATTCTCTGTAATCAATACACATTCTAAAGGATCCGTCCTTTTTCTTAACAAAGAGTACCAGAGCTCCCCAAGGACAGAAGCTGGGTCGGATGAATCCTTTGTTCAAGAGTTCACTGAGTTAGCCGGACAATTCTTGCATCTCCGCATGAGCCAACCTATAGGGTGATTTGGCAACGGGTGTAGCTCCCGGCACAAGGTCAATTCGGAACTCGACTTGTCTTTCTGGGGGTATTCCTGGGAGATCTTTAGGAAAAACATCCAGGAAATCGCAAGCCACTGGGATGTCCTGAATATCAACCTCCTCCTTGGACTTATCCACTACATGATCCAGAAACGTTAATTCTTTCTTACGTAGAAACTTTTATGCCTTAATGCACGAGATAGGACAAAGGTTCGTACCGGGCTTGTATCCGTATATAATTAGGGTTTCATGATTAGGGAGGTCAAGGTGAACGGCCTTCTCGTGACACATAATTTTAGCATGGTGGGGGCTTAACCAATCCATGTCGATAATCACATCAAAACTCCTAATAATTATAGGCATCAAGTTTATTTGAAAGACGTGGTGATTTAAGGTTAGGATACATCCCACGTAAATTTCCCCAGTTGATTCTGTTTTCCCATTAGGCATTTCCACCGTGAAGATTTCATGAAGCTTTTGGGGTTCTTGTTTTAGCAAGTGTTTGAATTTATTACTTACAAAGCTTTGCTAAGCTCCGGTATCAAACTGGATGCATGCATACGTGTGGTTTAGGAGAAACGTACCAGTGGCAACAGCGGGATCCTGAACCGCTTCTCCTTGACCCATAGTCATCACTCTCCCTGCTCATCCATTCCCAGGGTTGTTGACATTGGGGCAATTTCGACGGAAATACCCAATCTTTCCACATCCATAACAGGTGTGGCTTGCCCCAACATTGTTGTTGGTGGTGGTGGTGTTGTTGTTGTTGTAGTTGCAGTTGTTTTTGTTGTTGTTGTTGTTTCCATGCTGCTGGTTTTGGGGAGGATAGGTTCTGTAGTATTTTTCCGTGTGACCCTTTCGATTGCAACTGGTACAACGCATCTCCCTTCATTCACCATGGTGCACTTGTTGCACTTTGGGAGATTCCCAGAGTACTGCTTGGGGGCAATTGGAGTGGATAAGACTGGAGCATGTGGTGTGAAGGGAACTTGGGTGGTTGCAGCATTAACTGTCACTTTGTTTCTTTGAAGACTTTGAGCCATGTCGCCCCTTTCTCTTGTTATTCTTTCCTTTCTTGTTGTCACTCTCCTTCTTGCCTTCAATTTCCCCTGATTTCTCGCCCTTCTTGTTGTTGTGGTTGTACAGCTTCTTGGCCAACCTCTTGGCACTGTCAAAAGTCTCAGGATTTGCAGCAATTACGTTCCCTTAAATTGGGGAGGTTAATCCCCCAATGAATCTTTCGATTTTCTTCCCTTCAGAAGTGATCATGCCCGGGCACAACAGAGACAGTTCACCAAACCGTGATATATAAGCATCGATGTTGGAGTTTCGGACGGTGAGATTCCATAACTCTTGCTCCATTTTCTGAATTTCGCCATGCGGGCAGTACTCAACCATCAACATTTCTTTCAAATCTGTCCATGGCATGGCATTGGCTACGGGAAGAGTCATGGCCTCCACATGTCCATTCCACCAGGTGAGAGCTTGATCAACAAATGTGCATGCTGAAAACTTCACTTTCACCTCTTCGGGGCATTCACATATCTCGAACACTGATTCCACATTTTCAATCCATCTCTTTAGGGTTATCACTCCCCCTGTGCCGTTAAAGGTTCGTGGTTTGGCGTTGGTGAAATCTTTGTAGGAGCATGTCTTGGTAGGCCCCTGGTTCATTCTGTTGTTTGAGCAGAACGCCCAAATCTGACTTTGTATGAGGAAGTTATGATTTTTCGAAGTTTCGGATTAGCAGTATACAGCCCGAAATTCGAATAATAGATCGAGCGGTTTTTAACCAACACGACCTAAACGAGAATCGAAGATGTAACGCCCCGTCTCTGGTATGTTGCTTTCGTGGCATTTATTTAGAAGTTTTATTGAGGGACTCGGCGAGTCTATGGCCTGACTCGTCGAGTAGGGTCGAGTTTTCGTGCACGTGTTAGTTGGCGACTCGGCGAGTCCATATTCGGGACTCGGTGAGTCTGACTGCCTGGAAGAAACCCTAAATCCCCGGGTTGCTCACTATTTAAGCAATGCTTTGTGCCCTAAACCCGCCTCCTTCACCCTCAGAGAGTTGTGAGAAAACCCTAATCCATCCCTTATTTGCTTTAAGTGCTTTTGTGTGGATTTTGAAGGCTTGAAGAAGAAGAAGAAGAAAGGAGCAAAGAGAAGAGGTGTGGAGCAAAGATCCAAGGGCAAAATCAGAGTTCATTGAGGTATTTCTCAGATTCCTTATGTTTTATGCTTTAGATCTTCATTAGAACTCTTCTAGGGCTAGTTTGATGCATTTTCTAAGCCCTATAGTTGTATGGATGCCTTAATGGGACGAGATATCCCTAGATCTGTTCATTTAGGAGTTGTAGAGCCCGGATCTGTTGCCTTTTTGGAGATGCCTTGCATAAGAACCCTAGATCTAGCCTTTATTATGCTTTTTGAGCCTTATTATCTTCTTGGTCGCTATTGGGCACGTAAAGATAGAATCTTTACGTGCTAATCGAGTTAAGGAAGCCCAGATCTATAAGTTTCAGCCGCTGGATTCAAGCAGAATCGAGTTTAGAGTAGCTGCATGGCTATGACTCGGCAAGTCGGAAGAACGACTCGGCGAGTCAAGTCGCGAGTCCCGTTTTTTCCCTTTTTGAGTGATGACGAGTGGAAGCCTGTGAGTAGTAGAGTGGACTCAGTGAGTTGGAGAGCAGACTCAGTAATGGAGGGACTCGACGAGTTGTTCATACAACTCGGCGAGTCCAAGGCAATCTTCTTAGCTCAAGAACAACTCGTCGAGTTGTTCATATGATTCGGCGAGTCGGATGAAGATTGTCTGAGTTCTTGGATCGAGAGAGTACTCGTCGAGTCGATGCCATACTCGACGAGTAGCCACGAGTAGGGTTGAGAAGTGAGACTAGAGACTCGGCGAGTTGGCGGCCTAACTCGGCGAGTCAAGTCAATTGTGGGTTGACTTTGACCGAGAGAGTTGTCTTTGACCAAGGGTAAAAGAGTCTTTTTACCCCAGTGTAGTGTTTAGCATTTGATTGAGTGTGTTTATGGACTTGTAGCCGGGGAGATACCGGAGCAGCAGCAGTTAGCTTCCAGAGCCATTCACACAGCAGCCAGTTCACGAGGTGAGTCTCCTTTCAGTAGGAACGGGTCTACGGCCACAATGTCGGCCCGTTTAGTTAGCAGTAGTCCCGGACTTTGGGCCGATGCAGTAGTTAGAGTGCTTGATGTCTTTGTGATTCAAGCATGTTTGTGTTATGTGTTCCGGACTCTGTTCCGATGCAGTATGCAGTATATGTGATTATAATAGTTGATATGTGTTATGCTATGATCAGCCAGTTCTAGACTTCGGTCCGATGCAGGGGACAAGGTCCCAGTCAGTTCCGGACTTCGGTCCGATGCAGTCAGTTCCGGACTTCGGTCTGATGCAGTTAGTTCCGGACTCTGGTCCGATGCAGGGGACAAGGTCCCAGTCAGTTCCGGACTTCGGTCCGATGCAGCTAGTTCCAGACTTCGGTCTGATGCAGTGGGTAAGGCCCAGTATGTGCTTTATATGTATTGTATGGTATGTGGTAGTTTGGGGGAGCTCACTAAGCTTTGTGCTTACAGTTTCAGTTTTGGTTTCAGGTACTTCCGCAAGCAAAGGGAAGAGCTCGGGATGATGGCATCGCACACACCACAACTTCAGTTTTGTCCTGGGAGTTGATTTAGTTTTCTTGATATGTTTGGATACAGTTGTGCTACAGTTTTTCTCATAGTATTTTATTATGGTTTTTGAAACACGCAGCATATGGTTTTATTATGTGATACTCAGTCTCGTGGTTTTGTTATAATAAAAATCGAAATTTTTGGGTGGTATTTTTGGGTTGTTTCAGAAGATCTCGTTAAGAGTAGCGTAACGAGAAAAAGATGGGCGAAAACGGACATCAGATGAAGAAGTTATGAGAATTTAACGGACCAATCCTGTCCCAGCTTGTTAATAATATAACTTTTAAAATAGAGCCAAAATTAGCCGACGGAGTCTAAACGAAAGTTGTAGAGTACGTTCCCACCTTCGCGTGGATATAAAGAACGTCAAAAATGGAGTTCGTATGCAAAAGTTATGATTTTTAGAAGTCGGAAAGTAAATTTGCGAGACCTGTTGCGAGGTTGATGACGTGGTTGCATCTGGGCCGTTGCTTGTTGACCAAGGCTTCGCTTCGGATTGTGACACGTCGCCCTCACAGTACGCCCCGCGTCCAAAGTTGGTACGCCTGGCGTACCTTCGCTCCTTGTCATCTGATGCATGTGCGAGACAGATGGACTGAGGCTGGCCGTCTTATCTAGAGTTACGCCCAGCATAACTGAAGGCTACGCCCAGCGTAGTCCAAAGCCAGCAGCCTATAAATAGCTGCGAATTCTCTTGGATTTTCACACCAAATCTCCTTCTCTCTCTAAATTACTTTCTCTCTCTAGCCTATTTTAACCCCTAAACCCTAGGAAAAATCCCTTAGCTCCCGAGGGAAGCCCCGAGGCTCCCGGAGTCCCGAGAAAAAAAGGGTCTTTCGGTTTCAGAAACGCTGCTCCGAGCAAAGCCCAGTTTTCTTTAAAATCCGCTGTAAGTGAGCTACGCTTACGCAATTTTTAATATAGCTTTCAAATAATTATAGTAATGTTATTAGGTCCTTAAAATAATTATTTGGGCTATTATTATGAGTTATATTGAGTGTTATTTAACACTTATATAATAGTAATAATAGTCAGACTATTAATTTGTCGCGGTTATTGTTAGACTAAACCCTAGTGGTATTGATACTAGGTTTTATCGAAGGAAATTGTTTTGAGAGTATCGAAGCGCTATTCGAGTGCTGAGTCACCACCTTTCAGGTGAGTGCATGGTCCCTTTCAGCTTACACATAGATATGAAGTATTTTATATAAATTACGTGCTGTGTGTGCATATTATCTGAATACTTGCTATCTATGCTGGATGAACGATTTTATACACGTTTTAAATGATTTAAAATGTATATGTATTTTATATCTACGAAAATGTTGGGGTAAGACATGGGTAAATGTAATAGATGAAATATGAGTTGGATGATGAGTTGAGAGGTGAAATAGACCGTGAGGTGAGGGTGAGAGGTGGACGATGTAAGAAGCTTTTTTCCCCAAATGATGGCCCCATCATTCAGCAGAGTATGGATGACAACCACAGACTATTCTAGACAGGTCAGTGGAACACTAGCAGGCTCGCAACCTGTAGGTGTTGTGAACGACGTGTTCACCAGTGTACTCTAAAAACCCATTGATATGTATTGCGAGTGGACTCTCGAAAACGATATTGTCAATAAAACCCAGCAGATGCGCCTAAAGGACTCTACCGGCAGAAGCGCCTAATAGAGAACCTCATAACCCCGGCAGATGCGCCTAAAGGACTATTCCGACAGATGCGCCCCATAGAGAATGTCACAATTTTGGCAGCTGCGCCTAAGTGACAGAACTAGTAGTTGTGCTTGACAGATGTGTCATTTACAACGATGGAATTCATACCTATTCCTTAGGATACTCCTTAGGAATGAATGAACAAGAAATAGGTGATTCTTAGGGTAGATCCTTAAGAATAAAAAAGATAATGGGGATGGGTAATTGGGTTGATTGTTTAATTGTTTAAACATAATAATTAAATTATTGTGGGTTGACAACCTTATGTACACACCAGGTTCCCCAACTTGACCCACTTAATTTATTTATATCACAGGTGTCGATATGAAGTGACATTACACTGAGAGATTAAAGAGATGTAGATCACTAGTGTAAATAAATGTAAGTTCCGTTTATGCTTATGTTCATGTATTGACAATGACATCCCAAATGTTTTAAAATGAATAAAATACGTTTCTTCGAAAAGGTTTTGATAACATATTTATCGTATTTTTCTAGGAACAAATTCCGCAACATTTTTATGAAAAGAAGTTCTCTGATTTTTATAAAGCATAAACAAAATCGGTCTTTTCTGGCCGTGAAAATGGGGATGTCACAGCGTCACACTATATAAAGACCATCTCCTCCACCAAAATCGGCTACACTAAGAAACAAGAGGGCTAGAGCCGACTTTGCAAGTGTAAGATTCTCTCAAAGTTTACTCCTTTGCATTTGGTGTTGTGTGAAGCATTTGAGGCATCACACTTGGGGTGCTAAGCTCACAAGGTTTCAAGGATCATAATCAACAACAAGGTAAGTTATTCTATCTTTCATTCAAGCTAAAAATGTTCCCCATGTATGCTAGATAGGAATATAACCTTGGAATTCAACTTTGCATGATAATTAGACAAACATAGATCCAAGGTTATTAGGGTTGCATGTACACTTAGGAAGCGTTAGAATGCTCAAAACTCATCAGTGGTATAAGAGCCTAGGCTTGTTCGTTTGTTATTTGTGCAAAATTGTGTTAAAAATCAAAATTGCTTGTTGTCTGATCAGTGAACTCGCCGAGTCCATGGGGGGACTCGACGAGTTCAAGTGAATATTCATCCTACTCGTCGAGTAGGTTCATGCACTCGACGAGTAGGAGGCCCTGACAGCAGATTTTCGACTTTTGTTGCTGGAAATGGACTAAAAACATTACCCTAAACTGTTTTGGTACTTGAAAACTTGTTTTAGATGGTGTAACGTTTATGCTAATCCATTTAAAATGGCAATTATCAAAATTACAAGTTTTTTAAGTGTAATTGGTGATTCTTGAAAGTGTTCATATTCATGTTCTTGAACTTATGAAGATTAGATGATCATATGAATTGCTTGTAACCTTCATGGTAGTTTAATTCATGATCATAATGTGTTTTAATGGGATCCATAACTTGTCCTCAAGTTATGGAAAACCAAAAGTCACACTTTTACTAAAGCCATTAAAAGAACACAAGAGTTATAAAAAATGAAGAGTCTTCATTTTTATTACTCAATTAATTCATAAGTTATAAGAAATGAAAAGTTTTGAAAGTTTACAAAACTTGCCCTCAAGTTTTGGAGCAAATAAAGTCTTGATTAAAACTTTAGTTCCAACCCTTAGAATTTTAAAAGTTAAAATTCAACCCTTATACTTAATAATATTATAAGTTAATAATATATATATATATATATATATATATATATATATAAGATCAAGTCGTCTTACCGCTAGTACGCCTCATTCACGAAGCCTGTCTATAAGGGGGTATAAGGTTGTTGCCTATAAAATGGCAACTTAATAGGTGTCCACTCTCACCCACCGCTTCCTTTATCGGTGGAGGGTCGTTAGCCGAACGGGTAGGACAAGGACTTATAAATTCTCATTAAAAGTATGATGAATATTATAAAGTAACTAAATGCTTTTATTAAATTCCCAATCTTAGTTACTTTAGGAAAATGTGAATAAGATGCTAATCCATGAAATTACACTTTACACTTTGTTTAAGTCATTGGTGGAGCGTGTGTGGTTAACCGGCACACTAACTTGGACTTAACAAGGTAGGTAAAGGGTGACTTAAGGTTTATCATAGTATCGGTGGAGCGTGTGTGGTTTACCGGCACATCGATTAAGTGATAAACTTTAAGGGTACCAAGGGATTTGCATGGTTACTTCACACCTCGTTTTTTGATCCTCGGTATCCTAGTCACAAAACTTGGAGGGCACACTCGAGATTGAAACATGCCTTTGAAAAGTTCATTGAATCTCAAAGAATCTAGGAATTTCTAAGAACCAATTAAAAACCTAATATCAATATTTCGTTTTTCATGGTGGAAATTGGTGAATCGTCATTCACCTACCTTTCAAATATGTTATAGCTTGGATTATGGCATACCTCTTCTAAGTTATAATATATTGTGATTGGATCCTAGCCTTAATATTACATTTGGGTGTTTTATTAAGGACTCTCTTAATATCTAAACTAATCTTGTTCTCTTCTTTCAGATGTCTTCAAACAACGCTGCTTCTGGCTCTAATCCTAATGGCTCCTTTACCCTTATGAACTTATGTAGGAAAGTCACTTTTGATGGATCCAACTTCAATGAATGAATCAGAAACATCAGGATGATTACCCGCTACGAGGACAAAGAATATGTCCTCGATAAGGAGCTTAAGGAGATTGATGAGACCACTGCAACTCCCCAGGAGATCGCTGACTTCCGGGCACATGAAAGGGATGCTACCAAAATAGCATGCATCATGTTAGCCACCATGACAACAGAACTCCAAAAGTCCTATGAGGACTTCTACCCTTTTGAAATGCACCAAGATCTGATGGAAAGATACCATCAAAGTGCATGACAAGAGAGGTATGAAATCATCTGCTCCATCATAACAACCATGATGAAGGACGGAGAGTCCGTCACGAGCCACATGCAGAAAATGCAAAGGTATGTGGATTGGTTGCTAAAGCTTAATGTGAACTTCCCTGAGGAGCTTGCAATAGATATCATTTTCCACTATTTACCATCGTGCTATGATCAATTCCGCATGACATATCACATGAATAAGGAAGAGGTCACACTCAGCAAACTTCAAGGACTCCTCAAAACCGCAAAAACAGGTCTTAAGGGTAAGTCGGTTGTTAACACTCCTACTCCAAATTCCGCCCCAGTTTTGGCAATCGGGAAAGGTCGAGGGAAGAAGAGAAAGAGCTCTTCGAAGGGTACCAAGGCTAGGACCCTTGATGGCTCTTCTTCAAGTGGAACCAAGAAAGGTTTCGTCACTCCTTCTTCTGACCCAAAAGAGGCTGAATGCTTCTATTGCCATGAAAAATCACATTGGAAGCAGAACTGCCCAAAGTACCAGCATGATGTGAAGGATGGGAAAGTTAAACCCAACCATGCAGGTATTTACACCATCTTATCTAATAACTCACCCCATTCTAACTCATGGGTCCTTGATACCGGTTGTGGTATTCATATTTGTTCTGATTTGCAGGGACTAAGAAGAAGTGAGAATGTGGAGCATGGAAGAATAAACTTAATCATGGGGAATAGGAAAGCTTTACCTGTCACCAAGATTGGAGTTTATACTTTATCGCTAAGTAGTGGGTTTAGTTTATATTTGAATAAATGTTGTTATTCGCCAGAAATGGCAAGAAATATTATTTCCTTTCATGCATTGTATAAACAAGGTTTCACTTTTTCATTTGATAATGAAGTTGGTTCGATTAATGCTTTCTTTAATAATGTTCTTTATTTTAAAGCATTACCTTGTGAAGGTGTGTATGAAACTATATCCGTGGTTGATAACTTAGGAAATAATGTATTGTGTATTGATTCTGTTAATGATAATAACTTGGATAAAGCGTCATTATGTCATTGTCGTCTTGGACATATAAGCAAGAAACACATAGGCCAACTCTAAAAGGATGGAGTCTTAGAGTCATTTGACCTAAGGTCAGATGATAGTTGCGAATCATGCTTACTTGGAACAATGACAAAGTCATCCTTCACAGGTTCTTGTGAGAGGGGTGAAGGTTTGTTGGATCTCGTACACACGGATGTGTGTGGACCCTTCAAACATGCCATAAGGGATGCTAATTGTTATTATTTGACTTTTACTGATGATTACAGTAGATATAGATATGTCTACTTAATCAAGAATAAGTCAGAGACTTTTGAAAGGTTTAAAGAGTTTAAACAGGAAGTCGAGAATCAATTATGCAGGAACATTAAGATGCTTCGATCCGATCGAGGTGGTGAGTATCTTAGTTCAGAGTTTCTCGGCTATCTTAGGGAATGTGGGATTGTCTCACAATTGACACCTCCCAGGACACTGCAGTTGAATGGTGTGGCTGAGAGGCGTAATCGAACCTTATTGGATATGGTTCGTTCCATGATGAGTCGAGCTTCGCTACCAATATCATTTTGGGGGTATGCCTATCTGGTCCCTACAAAGAAAGTTGTCAAAACTCCTCATGAGATGTGGACCGGTAAAGTACCTAAACTAGACCATATCAAGATTTGGGGTTGTGAGGCTTTTGTGAGACGCGAGACTCATGATAAGCTCGAACCTCGAAGTGAGAGGTGTATTTTCATCGGCTACCTACAACAATCCTTTGGTTACCTCTTCTATAGACCTAGTGAAAATGTGGTATTTATAGCTAGGAGGGCTATCGAGAGAGAGAGAGAGAGAGAGAGAGAGAGAGAGTTCATAAGCCAAGAAAACAGTGGGAGGCAAGTTGACCTTGAAGAAATTCAAGAGTCAAGTGGTGAAGGAACTTAAAACCCTAGCACTCAACTTGAGGAGGAAACTCCTGTTGAGCCAATTGACAAGTCTGTACCTCTGAGGCATTCCACAAGGGTTAGGAATGCACCTGAGCATTACTATGGATTCCATATTATTACAGAAGGTGATACACTTATCAGTGATGAGACACTGATAGGTTTGGATGAACCTAACAGTTATGCGGAAGCCATGGCAGGCCCTGAGTCAGCCAAGTGGAAAGAGGCAATGGACAACGAGATACAATCCATGTATGACAATCAAGTTTGGAACTTGGTTGAGAATGTACCAGGTCGTAAGACTGTAGGGTGCAAATGGATCTTCAAGAAGAAGACCGACATGGATGGTAATGTACACACTTATAAGGCACGACTGGTTGCAAAGGGTTTCTCACAAACTCCGGGAGTTGATTATGATGATACTTTTTCTCTAATAGCCATGATTAAGTCTATTGGGGTTCTATTAGACATAGCTGCATTTCATGACTATGAAATATGGCAAATGGATGTCAAAACCGCTTTCATTAATGGAAAGTTGGCTGAGGATGTTTACATGAGTCCGCCAGAGGGTTGTGTCAATACAAAGTACCCTAATAGAGTGTGTAAGCTTGAGAAATCCTTTTATGGATTAAAGCAAGCACCTCGCAAATGGAATCTTTGCTTTGATGAGAAAGTCAAAGAGTTTGGCTTTTCTAGGAGTGAAGATGAATCTTGTGTGTATGTCAAAGCTAGTGGAAGTATACTTAGCTTTTTGGTATTGTATGTGGATGACATACTACTCATAGGAAATGACATTCAAACTCTGCAGGAAGTTAAGTCCTGGCTTGGGAAGTGTTTCTCTATGAAGGACCTAGGAGAAGCTACCTATATTCTAGGGATAAGGATCTTGAGAGACCGGAGTAAAAGACTAATTGGACTTAGTCAGAGTACCTACTTGGATAAAGTGCTGAAGAGATTCGGCATGCAGGACTCCAAGAAAGGAGAGTTACCCATCCAGAGTAACGCCATATTGAGGAAGACACAAAGCCCTAGTACTGAGGCTGATATAGCAGAAATGAGTCGAATACCTTATGTGTCAGCTGTAGGATCGATCATGTATGCTATGACGTGTACTCGACCTGATGTGGTCTTTGCCTTGAGCATTGTTAGCAGGTATCAGGGGAACCCTGACAAGGCACACTGGACTGTGGTAAAGAATATCCTCAAGTACCTACGGAGGACTAAGGACTGGGTCCTTACCTTTGGTGGGAGTGATGACTTGAGAGTTGGAGGGTATAGTGATGCTAGCTTTCAGACTGATAGGGATAATTTCCGCTCTCATTCAGGCTGGGTCTTTACCTTAAACAGAGGAGCAACTTCTTGGAAGAGTTCCAAGCAAGAGACAGTGGCTGATTCAACTTGCGAATCAGGGTATATAGCAGCGAGCGAGGCAACAAAGGAGGCAATATGGCTGCAGAACTTCATTGGAGACCTTGGAGTTGTACCAACCATTAAGGAGCCAATGGAAATTTTTTGTGATAGTGAAAGTGCAGTTGCCTTAGCCAAGGAACCAAGAGATCACGGGAGATCCAGACATATCGACAGAAAATACCATTTCATTAGACATCAAATAGAAGAAGGACTCCTCGTGGCAAATAGGGTATCATCAGATGAGAATCTAGCAGATCCCCTCACGAAGGGACTGACTCGGGTTAAGCATCTCCAGTATGCTCGGAGCATAGGGATGAAGGATGATATTAGATTTAGTAGTTAGATAACCTTGAAATTTGTAAAGTGTAATTGACATTAGATGATGAATAAAAGGTGTTTTATTTATGAGTAAAGTGTTGCTATCTCTTGTCGATCGTTTACTATATTTCTTTTGCATGTTTTGACTTCAAGAATAATTATGTTTGGTATATCATATTATTCGAACCTCCACAGTCGGTCATATGTCGGAAGTAGGTATGAATCAAGACTATCATGATTGGTTGCAGAGGTCTAAGTTGTTGGACATGGCTACAACAATCATGAGTGCTCATAAGTTTTTAGCATTGGACTCAACCCACGCTCACTGGAATCACTTCATGGAATTCATCTCGAGTGATCGTGAGACAGTAATATCATATAAGTCTTCAAACCTAGAGATATGATTTGTTACTTATGAGTTGTTTATGCATTGATTGTACGAAAACGTATTGGTAACTCGATGTTATAAAACATGCTTTTGTGTATAATTCAATGAGTAGTAGAACAAGCATATGAGTCGAAGTTTATCTGTTCCTTCTTGAATTAGAAGCTGATATCTGGGCCCCTTGATGATTTTGTTTTGACCTATGTACCGGGCCCGGTCAGAACTAAGTTGATGTGTTCAATTAAGTTCTTTGTCAAACAAATCGGAAATCGGGAAACAAACTGCTGGACAATAAGTAAGACATTGTTCCATGTATTTGTCCGGCTGATATCTAGAACAGAGGATTATATGATCACTTATCTTAAATGGCGTATCATCATCTTCTCAGTTCCGAGAAACCTTGAAAGAGTTACGATTGCTGATCGGTTCCTGAAGTCATACTTGCAGTTATAGTTATTAGACTTATCCAAGTGGGAGACTGTTGGATAAGGTGTCTAAGTCCATAACTATTTATGGTATGTACTTGACCCGACCTGGCATGGTCCATTTGGGTTGCATGGCACCATGCAATTGGATAGACTAAATGAGAGAAATAACACTTGTGGTTTATTAATATATTATAAGTTCTAATATATTAATAGTATTATTTGATTATTTTGATCAAGAATTAATTTAGAATTAATTAAGTGATCAAAAGATAACTAATTAAATATATGGGTTGATTATGTAAATCATCCATAACTTGTATAGTGGGCTAAGAGGCTCCATGGATTATCAAGTTGGGTTAAACCCATAGGATGCTCCATGGGAGTTACAAACCCATGGGTCATGGAAATGAAGAGCCATGACACATTAGGGTTTACATGGTGTAACCGTAGATGTGTCACACTATATAAAGACCATCTCCTCCACCAAAATCGGCTACACTAAGAAACAAGAGGGCTAGAGCCGATTTTGCAAGTGTAAGATTCTCTCAAAGTTTACTCCTTTGCATTTGGTGTTGTGTGAAGCATTTGAGGCATCACAGTTGGGGTGCTAGGCTCACAAGGTTTCAAGGATCATAATCAACAACAAGGTAAGTTATTCTATCTTTCATTCAAGCTAAAATTGTTCCCCATGTATGCTAGATAGGAATATAACCTTGGAATTCAACTTTTCATGATAATTAGACAAACATAGATCCAAGGTTATTAGGGTTGCATGTACACTTAGGAAGTGTTAGAATGCTCAAAACCCATCAGGTTATATCTCAAATGAATATAGTTGATCAGGCTATATTGATCCCAGATATGATTACATAATTGTCCAGGTTTGACTGCAATGTTCAGCCATTAAATACTTATGTTCTATTCTTCTTGTGATACCTGTACTAGTATGTATATATGTATATATGCATGTATGTATACTTTTATAAAGTATTGATATATTCTTAAAATATATTATTATTCAGAGCACTTAAGCCCCATTGTAGTTATAGTTGTATATCTTTTATCGGTTGATATACTTAGTTCACTATAAACAATGCTCTGATACCAATATGTCACATCCCCAAACCGGAACGGCGGAAACGTTCGGGGGCGGAGGACGTCATGTTTAGTATCACAACACATGTATCGTAGCAATCATAGTAACAAACAACCATTGTATTAATATTAAAGTGTTTACAAATATCTGTTTCACAAATGATTAACTTCAAAAGTAAATAACAAAACAAGACATAAAGCTACTATGCTCCATCTTCTGTATCCCAGTGCGCGTACCTGTCTACTAGTTTCCTGAGAATACAAGTTATTTTGAAAGAGTTGATCAACATTTAAGCTGGTGAGTTCATAAAATTTTAGTGATGTAAGTAAGTTGTAAGTTCTTTTTAGAAAAGTTCGCCTGTTCCTCCAGAAAATCCTATATTTCCTGCTTTGATGAAAGATAAGTACAAATGACTCTACAATCCTTTCTATGAGTACTAAATGGATACAAGTTATATAAAACCCAGAGTAAACAAACAATCGATTATGTGTATCTGCCTTAAGCCCACAACCAAACAAGGAACAGGGAATGAGGCGGAAGGCACACCTCCCATTGTTTGTTAGATCATCGTTGTATATAAGCTTGGCATAATCACTTGGTACTCACGAAGTTAATTGCAATAGTTCCTTTATATTTGATGAAAACATTCTTTAAGAAAACCCTTATTTCTTTTAGTAAAAATGGTAACCACAATGGTTCCTTTTATAATCACTTGGTTTATACTGGCTATATGTAATCTAATATCGAATAGATAGTTAGTTGTGTAAATCTTCCTTAAGCCCACAACCAAACAAGGAACAGGAAGTAAGGCGGAAATCACACATCCAACTACCTATCGGGTATTAATTATATATAACCCTGATGTATAGACCAAGGTATTATAGAATTAACCACCTAAGGTCCTTTAAGTTATACTAGTTTAATAAAATGAATTAAACCCTTTACTAGTAAGTTTCTAGTTGTGTCCACCAAATGTTCTAATTGAAAAGTATGTTTTTGTACTAGAAAACGATGTATTGACTTTGTATACTATGACCTGACCCATACCTGGTACTCCTTATGATTACTTGGTGTATACGGGATATATATATATATATATATATATATATATATATATATATATATATATATATATATATATATATACCAAATCGGATAGATAGTGGACTGGATGGATCTGCTCTAAGCTCACAACCAAACAAGGAATATGAAATGAAGTGGAAAGCACACATTCCACTGTCTTTCGGATGCTGATTAATATATATCCCTGATGTATCTACTAAGGAATCATAAAGTTAGCATTATAGGCCCCTTTCTAAGTGAATGAACTAAGACTCGACCGAACTGTTTATCTTTTATAATAATGAAAGTATACAGTAGTATTTTAATGTGACTACTAAAGTACTGACTACCTTAAAACCAGTTTGTTAATTAAGGTTAAGATGTGATGTGGTTGTAACCATACTGATACGACACGTGATGAACCTGACGCCCTAAGGCGTCAACGCGAAATGTGATATTTGTCACCCTTGGACGTGAAGTCCTACTCTAGCTAGCAACAAGGAGCGGGGTGTCAATCCCGTATAGATCTATATACAAACTCATGCTCTCCCTCCAAGAGACTCTGGTTACAAAACGCAACCTAGAAAGTAAATTTGCTAAGTCGTGAAGTAGTCTCACATATATGTTATCTTGTTCTTGTTTTAGTATGCTCCTTCTGTTCTAGTATGTAGTGTGTTCCTCCCTGTTTCTCATTATAGTATGTTTTACACCCCTAAACTATACCTATTATAGTTTACTAGTATGTTTGTTTTGAACTGTTACTGACTTAAAGAAAAGACTCATTTTATCTACTAAGTTATGATTGTAGTTTAAAAACGGAGTTTTATAAACTATAAAGTAACATAACTTTAAAAGAGTTTTTGAAATTTTTTGATCACTTATTAAAACATAAGAAATCCTTAACAAGATGTTTATAAAAAAACATTTACACAATTAACATTGTGTTCAACTTGTATCCCCCTGAAAGTAGTTAAAAACATTAAAAAGTTTGATTATAGGGGTATGAACTCACCTTATGTTGGTGATCCAAATGATGATTCAAGTAAGGATGAGAAGTTCCACGAATGAAGTCCCGAGACACAAACGAGACACTAAATGACATATAATGCCATATATGTATACAATTAGTGTTTTAAACAACTAATATGCAAGGAAACCACCTTGAAGACTAGGAAACACTTGAAATGAAGTGTTGAATCACATGTGATTGTATGAAAGAGGGTTCACTGTAACGCCCCGATTCTCAGGTAATGTTAATATGAGTTTTTGGATTAGGCCCTGCTCGATGAGTTGGTTTACCTACTCGTCGAGTAGCAGTGAAAAGGATCGCGTGTTAAGTGATATACTCGACGAGTCCATATTGGGACTCGGTGAGTAGGAGCTGGCAAGTGAAATCCTAATTCCCGGTGTTTGCACCCCTATTTAAAGGGAACTTAGCCTCCCTTGGACCCCTTACAGTTCCAAAGAACCCTTGAGAGCCTTATTCGTGTGTGTGTTTGAAGCTTGAAAGAGAGTTCTTGGAGGGAGAAGACTTGGAGGAGAAAGAGATTGAAGCAATTGGAGTGTGGGAATCAACACTCATCTCAGATATCAACTTCAAAAGGTACCCAAACCGTCATTCTCCTTATAGATCTCCTTTATTGGGTGAGTTTTAGGGTTTTCATGGAATATCAAGTTGGTATGATGAGCTATGGGCTAGATCTGAAGTTGTAACTTTAGATCTGGACTCTCTTTGGATTCTAGAAGCATAAAGTTGCAGCTTTAATCGTGATTGAGGTCCCCTTTGTGCATAAAGACCCATCAATAGCTTAGATTTGCCATTTTGAGCCTTTAAAGCCATGCATGCACGCAAATTTTGCAACTTTATGTGATAAGCTTGCCCTAGAAGCTTGGATCTGTGATTTGGTGCCGCTGCATGGCTCAAAATAGATCTGTATGGAAAGATGACTGAATGGACTCGGTGAGTCGCAAGGTCGACTCGGCGAGTCGCATGAAGATGGCCATTGAACTCGACGAGTTGGTTGAACAACTCGGCGAGTCCGATGAAGATTGTCATGAGACTCGACGAGTTGAAGAACAACTCGGCGAGTCGGATGAGTTTTAACCAAGAATATGTTTGCGAGTATATCCGTCGAGTCGCAGGGAGGGAACTCGACGGGTGGCCTTAAGGTATGATCGGGATTCGAAGGAACTCGGAGAGTCACCTCGATGACTCGGCGAGTTGGATTATGCTTCAAGGTACTCGGCGAGTAGCTTGGTGTACTCGGCGAGTTGAGGTCAACATGGACTGTTGACCTTGACTGAGGACTTTGACCTTGATTAGGGGTTGACTATTGGGTTATGGAGTACCTTATAAGGTTAAAGACTTATGCGTATATTGAACAATGGTTATAGGTGGTGGGGCCTATGTCGAGTGATCCGAGAGTTGGAGTTTACCTTCCGAGTCGACATCTGCAAGGTGAGTTATCCTCACTATATCGATAGGGTCTACGACACTAAGGCCGACCCTTTAGCTGTAGTTGTTATGGTATGTTGCATGTGGTTATGATTTGTTAGTTTGGAATTGAGGTAGACATTTTATGATCTGTAGGGATTGGTGTGATAGTGACCTGCTAGGTCGGTACTCTAGTTACAGGAGAATTCTATGATTGTGATCAGTGATATAGATATGTTTGATGTTTGTATATGCCAGTGTATGATAGCTATGCGCACATGGTTATTTGCTTATTGGTTCGGTTGAGGTGGTCCTGCTTTGTGCTGAAGGCCATCATACCCTATGAGCGGTCCGGGGAGACTGTAGGCCATGTGGCGGACCAGTCATGCCGAAGGCTCGGGATAGATCCAAACAGACTGTAGGCCCGGTAGGGCGGTCCAGTCAGGCTGATGGCCCAGTATGCATGTTAATTGATTGATTGATTATTACTGTTATGGTATTGTCAGTGTGGTGCTGGTATTTTGGGGGTAGCTCACTAAGCCCTCGGGCTTACAGTTTTCAGTTTACTGTTTCAGGTACTTCAGGAGATCGTGGAAAGGCGAAGGCGTGACCGTACCGCTCCTCATCCTTATGCTATGATCTTTGGGACACTCTGATGGAAAATGATTTGAAAACATTATGTAAACAATGCTATGTGGTTTTTATTTATGATTGAAAAAGTTTAAATTTGGTGTGAGTTTTATGGATGTTACATTCACGACCACACACTTGGTGTTTACGGCCAAGATAGATGAGTTTACGGCCAATCAAGGAGTTTACGGCTGTAAACTCATGAACATTATGCGAAAGAGAGTAGTTTAAGGTCCTATCTATCATCCATTAGGGGTTCAAGGCCTAATGCTTGGGTATGAGAAGGGTTTGCAGCCAAAATGTATCCAAATCATGGGTTTACGGCCAAGGAAGATTCCATGGCCGTAAACTCATGATGTTTGTGGTAAAGTGGTTGTTTCAATGATGAAATCAAGAGCTTCTAATAGAGATCAAGTATATGGAAAGGATACTTACGATTTGGAAGCTAAAAGAGGTGAATATGGCCCAAATAACTAGTGTGTGTTCTTGGTGTTTCTTGGTGATCTAACCAGAAAGGGATGATTTCATGGATGAAATCATGGAGTGATACTAGATCAAAGAGTGAATCAACTAAACAAAGGAAGAAATCACTTACATATTTGAAGATCAAAGTGAAAGGCTCGATGATACTTGAGAGAGAATGGAAGTTTCTTGAGTTGAAAGTGTAAGAATGAAAGAAAGCGAAGGAAATGAGACTTAAGGAGGGAGTTTACGGCCAACCTAGAGTTTACGACCGTAAACTCATGTGTTGTGGCCGTGAACTCCTTTTGTTGGTGTTTAAGGCTTGAATGTTGTACAATAACTCTAGCAGGTACTTCCTAACACTCATTCCTTGAATGTACTAGGCTTGGAACACTCAACAGACTCTAAACAGTGCTAAAGATAGCAGGAGCGAGTCTGACTTAATGTTGATTGGCTTGACTTTACAAGGCAAAAAATTTCGGGTTGTCACAAAACATATGACACATACCATAAGTAAAGTCACGGAAGTGCCTTTCGAAAATCCACATACTCCAACTTCATTACAGACTTCTTGAGCCTGCAAAATAAAAATAAGTTTAGTGGAAACCCGAGAGGTAAATCAAATAGTTTTATATCTAGGAACAAAAGTTCCAAACTAAGATATGGAGCACAAAACGTTAGGGCTTACCATGAAAAGTAGCCAAGAAGATCCATGGGCTCGCTGAAACAAAAATGGTTGTTCAAAGGTTAAACACACACATACATACAAAGAACTAATTAACAACCAAAGAGAAAGTATTTATGGAACTTTAAAAAGATAAAGACACACTTACACATGATTAGATGAATGGATTAGTGTGAGGGAGACCTCGATGGTGATGGCAGTGCGGGCTTCACGGGAGTCCTGAAAATCCAGTTAAATCGTAAATTAGAAAGAGATGAAATCGATAAAATCAATGATGGTGGTTTACATGGTGGTGTGTGGTAGTGAACGTTGCCAGATAGGAAAAGAGAAGGAGGAGAGTGTTGGTGGTGGGTGTTGCCTTAGAAGAAACATCGAAGTTATGACTTAGAATGAATAGATAACGAATGGAGTCATCATGTGAGCCTTGTTTCGTTGATGATTCCGGGACATAATCATCCTAAGGGGGAGATAATTGTAACGCCCGTAGATCCGGGCTAGTCAATTTAGAGGCAATAGGGGTCGAAAAACGACTTTTAGACAAAATATTATTTAGAATAAATAATCTTAACCAAGTTGTGTAATATGTCACAAGGTTTCCGTACATATAAAGAACGCCAAAATCCGAGTTATAACGAAGAAGTTATGACCCGTCGAAGTTTCGCGACGGAACCGGCACGACACCAGGGAGCGTAAATAGTGAATCTACGATAGAGTTAGATTTAGCCTTAGCGACCTAAACAAAAGTTGTAGAATATGTTAAACTAAGAACATCGATAAAAAGAACGCCCAAATCTGATTTCGTATGAAGAAGTTATGATTTTTTGAAGTTTCGAGTTAGCAGTGTACAACCCGAAATTCGAATATTAGATCGAGCGGTTTTTAGCCAACACGACCTAAACGAGAATCGAAGATCTCATTAAGAGTAGTGTAACGAGAAAAAGATGGGTGAAAGCGGACGTCAGATGAAGAAGTTATGAGGATTTAACGGACCAATCCTGTCCCGGTCTGTTAAAAATATAAAATTTAAATTCGAGTCAAAATTAGCTGACGAAGTCTAAACAAAAGTTGTAGAGTATGTTCCCACCTTCGCGTGGATATAAAGAACGTCAAAAACGGAGCTCGTATGCGAAAGTTATGGTTTTTAGAAGTCGAGAAGGAAAATTGCGAAACTGAGATGATGTGGCAACATCTGGACCCTCCATCGCTGATCAGACCTCGCTTCGGATCATGCCACAAAGCCTTCGCATTACACCCTGCGTACGAGGTCCGGTACGCCCTGCGTACCTTCGGTCTTATCTGGGTCCTGTCCAAGTGCGAGCCAGCTGGAACACGCCAGTCCGCCTTATCCGACGCTACGCCCCGCGTAGGGCTTCTAAACGCCCAGCGTAGCGAGGCCTCTCGGCCTATAAAAGGGAACCGAGGGCAGCCTCATTTCTTGCACCTTTCCACCTTCTTTCTCTCACTACTTTCTTTCTCTAGCTCCTCTAAACCCCCCTAAGCCCTAGTTAAACCCCTTAGCTCCCGAGGGAAGCCCCGAGGCTCCCGGAGTCCCGAGAAAAAGTGTCTTTCGGTTTTGAAACGCTGCTCCAAATAAGTTCCGGTTTTCGATAAAATTCGTTGTAAGTGTGCTACGCTTACACAATTTTTAATATAGCATTCAAATAATTATAGGAATGTTATTAGGCCCTTAAAATAATTATTTGAGCTATTATTATGAGTTTATATTGAGTGTTATTAACACTTATATAATAATAATAATAGCCAGACTAATTAATTGGTCGCGGTTATCGTTAGACTAAACCCTAGTGGTATTAATACTAGGTTTTATCGAAGGAAAGTTGTTTTGAGAATATAGAAGCGTTGTCCTAGTGCTGAGTCACCACCTTTCAAGTGAGTGCATAGTCCCTTTCATCTTACACATAGATATGAAGTATTTTATATAAACTACGTGCTATGTGTGCATATTATCTGAATACTTGCTATCTATGCTGGATGAACATTTTATACATGTTTTAAATGATTTAAACTATATACGTATTTTATATATACGAATATGTTGGGTATGACATGGGTAGATGAATGACGAGAGATATAAGATGATGAGGGTATACATCGGCAGCTATAGACTTAGTGCCTATTGGACAAACACCGGTAGCTATGGATTTAGTACATGTTAAACGTTGGTAGCTATGGATTTATTACCTGTTAGGAACTGGTAGCTATGGAGTTAGTACCTATTAGTTAGACGCTGATAGCTATGGATTTAGTACCTGTTTGGAATTGGTAGCTATGGACTTAGTACCTATTAGATGAACATTGGTAGCTATGGATTTAGTACCCGATGAGTAGACTACAGCAGATATGGAATTAGTGCTTTATGAACGAACATTGGCAGCTATGGATTTAGTGTCGGTCCTATAACCCTGGAAGTAAGGGACTTCGGAATAAACGAATGCAGGATAGATGACTCTTAGGATAAATCCTTAAGAGTAAAGAAGATAACGTGGATGGGTAATTGGGTTGATTGTTTGATTGTTTAAACATAATAATTATATTATAGTGGGTTGAAAACCCTATGTACTCACCAAGTTTCCTAACCTGACCCACTCAGTTTATTTATATCACAGGTGTTGATATGAAGTCACATTACACTGAGAGATTTAAAGAGATGTAAATCACTAGTGTAAATAAATGTAAGTTCTGTTTATGCTTATGTTTCTGTATTAACGATGACATCCCAAACGTTTTGAAATGAATAAAATACGTTTCTTCGAAAATGTTTTAATAACGTATTTATCATGTTTTTTCTGGGAACAAATTCCGCAACATTTTTATTAAAAGAAGAACTCTGATTTTTATAAAGCATAAACAAAATCGGTCTTTTATGGCCGTGAAAATGGGGATGTCACATGGCGGTAGTGATTTTAAGAAGAGAAACAGAGGAGAGAGATCGATAGAGAACATCTAAAGCAGAATAACATCGTGTAGGCAGAACGATACTCTATTTGTTGGAATTGTTTCTGTTGGCGGTGGCAATGTTTGTTTATAAACAGAAGAGAAACAAGAGAAAATGACTCAAATCCCTTATTTCAAGGAATAGATCGGGAATAAGTCTTCCATATTTAGTTTGATTCTCATTAGTTAGGCGGAGATTTTTAAGGGATATAAGTGAGACTATGTATTATATCGTTTGACTAAATAAGATTCAATGCATAAATTCATTGTATATGTTGCATAAGGTCTTGTATCTCTTAAAATTCAACAAAACATGGTAAATGCTTATTAAGATGTATATATATATATATATATATATATATATATATATATATATATATAGAGAGAGAGAGAGAGAGAGAGAAATTTTTCAATAGAAAACCATTATTAATCAAGGAACCAATGAACCAATCCAAAGCGTCGAAATTTAAAGCGATCAACGACAAAATGAATGGTTGTAAACTTTTACAATGGACGTACATGCACTGGATTATAACAAAACTCACTTACTTTTTTATTGTTTAAAATTTTTTTTAGGCCATGTTTTTTATTGAAAAAAACCCGAATATACCGTTTTTCATGATTTTCGTCATCTTTCCATAGAGATCCATGATAATATATAAAAAACAATTTTTTTTTTTCAAAAAAAAAACTCACTTCATTTTCTTTGTTGTAAAGTTAAGGTCTATTTTTTTATAGCAAAAAAATTAATAAATATATCAAAATTCATACTTTGTGTACTTTTTAAACATAGATTCATATTAATGTTAAAAAAATGATATTTCAGTTCTGATTCACATTGTGAATCTATTCAGATTCATATTGTGAATGTAACACGGTAAATTTTCAAAATAATTTTTCATTTTCAAAATCACATAATGTATCACATCACAAATCAAAATCCATAATCAATACTGTTTTCAAAAACAAATCCCAAGATCTCTACACATAATAAACTCCATCAGTGTGTGTGTACGTGTCAAGCCGTCGCCTTCCCACGGTCCTCGCTGGTACCTGAGACATCAAACATAACAACTGTAAGCATAAATGCTTAGTGAGTTCCCCAAAGTACCACATACCACAAATATGCCACTCAAGGCTAAATCAGACCCTCTGGTCTAGATGTCTCGGCGGGACCCTCCAGTCCCGCAGCTCGTCGGACCCTCCGGTCCAGTCACAGCTCATTGGGCCCTCTGGCACGGTCAGAATAGTTGGGCCCTCCGGCCCGGTCAAAATAACCATACAGCATACAAATAACACATAACACAAAATCTCTAAGATAACACATAATCTCATAGCACATAAGACCCTCTGGTCAACTCGAAATAACACTCAAGGTAATGTATAGTGAGAAGACTCACCTCGCGTGTCTCGGTAACTCGTAAATCTCTTAACCGCTAGTGCTCGATCTCCCGAGCTATCGTCCTCCTACAACACAAGCGTATTTCTACTTAATACTACTTGACTCTGACTGACTAGTACCACGAAGTCAAACCAGTCAACAGTCAACGGTCAACGGTCGACCCGACTCACCGAGTCTGGCGTGGACTCGCCGAGTTCCTACGGGAACCCGATCCCTCTGAATCTCTTCCGACTCACCGAGTCACTCACCCGACTCGGTTACTCAACCCCTGGTTCGTAATCGACGAACAA
Source organism: Lactuca sativa (assembly GCF_002870075.4). Lineage (NCBI taxonomy): Eukaryota > Viridiplantae > Streptophyta > Magnoliopsida > Asterales > Asteraceae > Lactuca > Lactuca sativa. The sequence goes on from NC_056625.2 coordinate 44,890,256, forward strand.
CTCGCACCAACTCGCCGAGTTTGGGAAATGGACTCGGCGAGTGCATTCCATGAACAACCCCAAACGACCTTCTGAGGTCAGATTCGCTTCACTAACTCATAGATCCAGTCTCCTTAAGCTTATTGACCACGTAAAGTCCAAGTCTTGATGCTCATCAAGCATTGAATAGCTCATGAATGGTGTTTTAGCCTCAAATACATTGATCCCAAGCCAAAACCTCCATGGATGCATATAAAGCTTTGGCAATGAGGTGCTCTAGACCTCTATGGGTCCAGATCCAGGACCTTAACTCGCTAAGGGACCATGAGGACACTAGATCTAGCCACAAATGGGTTCAAAAGCCCTAAATCTACATGAACATCACAATAACAGAGAATGGTTCGAGATTGTACCTCAGATGTGATGTTATGGACCTCAAATCTTCAAGAATCCACCCCTCTCTTGCTTCCTCTTGGCTAGATCTCCTCTTTCCTTGCTAGACAACAACTCCAAGATCAATAATGGCTCCTTCCCTCACTTGAATCACTCAATTGCTCTAGGGTTTCACTCTGGGGTCTGATGA